>NC_045696.1:98849939-99149939 GCF_009834535.1 Camelus ferus
ACTCGTCTGAACTAGCTTTATTCTTGTCTACTAAGAATGGTAACACAGAAAGATTGGATGGAGAAAAACAACCCTTAGGTCCTGAAGGCATAAATTCTTCCATGGAGGAAACAGTTTTAGGCCTACATCACACCAGCTTTGATTCCAAAGGAAGAGAATGCTTCTCTGTCCTAATATTATGTTCATAAGTATCCTAATTGAACCTTGTTGGCCTGGCTTGGATCAGATGCCCATTGCTGTATTCATAATCGAGGCCAAGGAATGATTGTCCAAGCTCTGAATTTGAGTTTCTTCCAGGAATCAGCTATGGGGAGAGATTACCATCCAAACCTGAGTGGAAGGACAGATTTCCTCTGCTTAAGAACATGAAATGAACAATTAATTCTCACTGTGCTAATTAAAGCTCCTTTTTCCAATGAATTTTGTTATTGCAAAAAGGAAGTGAAGGAAGGATGGGTTAATCAACTCTAAGACTCTAAACATTCATAAAACAAAACTGCTGTGGAACAACAATCAACAAGTTTTGATTAGTTGGCATATTTTGCATGTGTCCAGTACTTTTCCAGGCATTAAAGGGACCATAAAAGTATAATTTACATTTGCTATCTCCATTAATGATTTTTTTTTCTTTTTTCTTTTTCACTGAGGAGAGAGTTTTTATACCTACAACAATTAGCAAGCAATTGAAGACGGAATGCAATTAATGGCAACTTCATGTGATATGGGTCAAAAGAGGACCAGCCCATTAGAAACAGGTGACCTAGGAAGGTCTCACAAAGGAGCTGGCACTTTGGTCTATGAAGAGTGATGAAGGTGAGGAAAGGCATTCCATTCTAGAGAATTACCGATATAAGCACAGAGACAGAACTAAGCATATCATGGGAAAATGCAGCAGATCTCATTTTCCCCTCTTCACTAACAGTATCTTTTTTGTTGTGGTTAAGAACTGTCATTTGCCAAGTTTGGGAGATGCATGTGCATTGTTTTGAGCCAAATATAAAAATTTTGTTCTCCAATTTCCCAGCATTTTATGCAGTAAGGGTCAGTATGACCCAGCTGTAGCCAATGAGATAAGTCAAATCTGTTGGGAAAGTTTGGGGAAAACTGTTGCATTTCTAATATAAGGCTACACACATATTACGTCCAAACATGGTACCTTGACACACTGACTATTTTAAGCTGAAAGAGTTTAAGGAAACAGCAGAAGCAGGACCTTCCCTCCACCTTTCTCCCCTGAAGTAGGTCACAGACCCTTAGGAGAGAGGTGCCCTCCCTACACTGGAAGAAAGAAGCATCCTTATCTCTGAGGACAAAGGGATGCCAGGAGAATCCAAGCAAACAGGCCTTGCTACGTTTCCCTGTTTACTGCATTTACATCATACTCTGATGTACCATGTTTTCTTCATCTGGTTTTGGTGACGAGACTGTCCACTCTTCATCAAAGCTAGCATAAAAACACTCAGGTTTCACTGATTCTTCAGGTCTTCATGTCCTGATGAAGTTTCCTGTGTCACATAAAACTGATTTTAAATAAATTTGTACACTTTACTCCTGTTAATCTGTCTTTGTCAGTTGAATTTCTAGACTCACCCAAAGGTGCTAAGAAGGTTGAAGAGAACTTTTTCTTCCCCTATAAAGCAAAGCTTTAACTGTTTCCTTTCTGTCTTGAATGTAGGCAGTGTTAGAAGATATAGCTTCAATCTTGAAAAAGAAAGTTGATATGCTAAAACTGGTAATGCAAGATGGAGAAAAATCTAAAATCAACCTTTCACCAGACATTTTGGAGCAAAAGAAGTCTTTATTTGTGTAAGTCATTGTAAGTAAGGGCTGTCTTACTTATAGCCAAGTTCATTTTTAACTGATACAGATAGGAAAGGAATTAACCTGGTGAAGGGTTGGAAAAGTATGGGAAGTGTAATTTCACTAATCACAACATGCACATTCACATCTCTATGATTTTATGTGATGAATACCCTCAATCTAAAAAGGCTCTTCTTTTATTTCTTTACTTAAAAAGTCATCTATGTAGGTCCAGCACATATGTTACTTCATTCACGAAAATTTCTCTAATTATTACAGTCAGACTAAATGAGGCTTGGGTTCCAACGAAACATAGCCTGTGCTCAAGTCCAGTACTATTTTTTCCCCCAGTTTTTCAGTAGGATGAGGTATTTAGAAACTTCCCCTACTCTGCAAGCTTCCAGAAGACAAAGGTGTCTTATTCAATTTTTTGTTTTGTACAGAAGTGTTTTACATATATTAGACTTTTTATCCAGTTTTGTTTAAATGAAACTTTCTACTTTCTTCATTGTAGACAAAAAAAAAAAAAAAAAAAAGGAAAGGAACAAAAATGTAAAAAATGTAGTGGCACTATTTTTCAACTCCTTTCATTAGTAGGTGAGATTTAGCTCTCCATTCTGAATCTGTAATTGGTCCTGTGACTTGGTTTGTCAATGGGATGTAACAAATGAGCCACAACTAGGGACTTAAAAAGTTATGGTGCACTAGGATATTTGCACTGTCTCACTGCTTTTTAGAACCCTGAGACTCCACGTAGAGAAGCCCAGGTTTGCCCACTGGATGATCGGAGACCACAGAGAGCAGCTGCTTGTGCCTGCAGAGCAGCACCTTAACCAGATCTAACCGCCAGCTGATGCATCACTGACCTCAGTTGCTCGAGGGCTGCCAAGACCAGCAAAACGGTGTCCAAACGAGCCTAGCCTAAGTAATGACCCACAGAATGAGGAAGTAACACAGGTGGTTGTTTGAACTACCGAAGTTTGGGGATGATAATTAGAGAGCAAAAATGAACGGATGTACCATCAATTTTTAAGAGAAGTTTTAGGTTCACAGCAAAATTGAGTGAAAGGCCCAGAGATTCCCCATTCATCCCCCGCTCTCACACACGCGTAGGCCCCTCACTGCCGACACCTCTCAGCAGGGCGGTACATTTGCTACAAGTGATGTACCTGCATTGACACATCATTATCACACAAATTCCATAGTTCACATTAGAGTTCACTTTTTGTGTTGTACATTTTGTGGATCTGGAGAAATTTATCATGGCATGTATCCACCTTTATAGTATCATACAGGGTATATTTACAGCCTTAAATATCCTCTGTCTCTGCCTATTCATCCTTCCTTCCCTCTCACCCACTGGCAACCACCAATCTTTTTACTATCTCCATAGTTTTGCCTTTTCCAGAATGTCATATAGTTGGAATCATACAGTATGGAGCCTCTTTTGCTTAGTAATATGCATGTAAGTTTTTGCTGCATCTTTTCATGGCTTGATAGCAAATTAATTTATTTTGTTAGTTTTTATCTGTTTGATTTTTGATTGACTTAAAATGTTCAGGCATCAAACAGACTGTGTGAACACAGAAGCAAGAAAATACAATATGTTAAAGAGTGTGGAATTCATTCTATTAGCAAAGAGAGGAAACCATGAAAAGTGTTTATCAAGGAGGAGAAATGATGACATTCGTGATTTAGAAAATAATTGCTCTTGAGTTTAGCGTGAAAATAGACTAAATGGGACAAGGATGAGGTAAGGAATCCAGTTAGCAGCTGTAACGGCAACGTAGAGGGCTACAGGTAGACTGAAGGGGAGTTTGGAAGGAATTCAGATTCGTGTCCTTAGGAGATGGAATTAACAGGATGTATGAAGTAAAGCATGAGAGAGAGAAAGAAAGCTAAGGAAAAAGTAACTTGGGTGTATGGCATGATCTTCAGGGGAGATGGTGGTAGAATTTACTGAGCTAGGAAACACAAGTGGAAGAGCAGTCTGGCAGGAAGTGAGGAAGCACTAGGTCCCGGTCCTCCTGAGAGCAGGACTTCTGGGGGCTGTAACATGGAGATGTCCAGCTGAATCTCAGGGGCTGGAGCAGGCTGTAAGTGTGACCAATTTCTTTCTGTTTGCCTGAATTATGGGGTTTCTTGTTAGACTTTCAGTGCAAAAATTAGAAAATTCCTGGGAAAACTGAGGTGACTTGGTCACACCCTGCAGGTTGTAGACATGGATTTGGGGTATTGTCAGCACACAATGTTGAGTGGGAACAAGGATTATCATCATGTTACTCTCATCACTACCTGAGTGTATTTTTTCTAGCACAAAATATAATGGTTTGAAACTTGTATCACCACTAACATTTTGTATATGACATTATATATATATATATATGATATCCTCAATAAAATTTTAAACTCTATAACAGTTAGGACCATATCAGTGTTCTTCTTTTCAGGGAATTCAATTCAGGATATCGACACTAACCTTTAGTAAATGGAATTATTAACTAATATAGAAAGCTAAACCCTAGAAGATACCTATTTGGGAAAGAAATAGGTAAATGAAAGAATTGGACCTTCATATGTATACCAAGAAGTCTCTGCCTCTTGGATCATAGCTCCAAAGAGTCACATTAAATGCATTTCTTGAGTTCACTTCTTGAGTTCTCCGTATCTTCATAACAGGTGGAGAGACCAGTTTGAATATACAAAGATAATGTAAAACTTACACATAATCACCTTATACATAAAACAGCTATCATTAAGTGACTGTTTTACATCCCATATCTGTTTGTCTGATTGCTGAGGACTGCTGAGGAATATGGGGGCATGGAGGCAGCAGGGCAGCTTCATGAGGTTGAATCTAATTTTAAGCTTCTCGGGTTTAAGCTTATACTCAAAAAATATTTGGTCTCATGTCAATCTGTTTAGTACCACTGTGTCTAGAGCCTCCTGCTCTATTAAGTACCAAAAGTCAGTTTTTACTACCTGATAATCTGCTGTTGTCATTTCATTTATTGTTGGTTTTGTTGTGTTTTTACTGGAGTGAAGAGAACATGCTTTTGAATAAATAAACACACTAAATTTTAAGTGTCCATTACGATATTCTAATTGTGTGTCTCTGTTCAAGCACTCTGTTTAGAAGTATTTTAATGTGAAAACACTTTACAAACCTTAAATTCCAGGTTAGTTATTACTAAGTGAGCGTTGCAAGTTATCAAAGGCTTACATTAGATAGACTATACTTCTCTCAATTTCTCCAGATGTTGACTGTCAACACTGAGGAAACATTTGTAGCTAGAGCTTTTTTTTTTTTCTTTTTTTTTTTTCTGTCTGCCTTTCATTTGTTGCGAACTACAACCACAACCCCTTTTGAAAAAATGTGGCACCTGTCCAGCTCCATAGTTTCTGTGACTCCTTTTGTCTGATCAAGGAGGCTTTGGCATCTGTTTACCAACGGACAGGAAGCCCTCTCTCCCTGGATGTTTCCTAGTCACTTGCTCTTCTGTTGGTATCTGCGGCCAGACCCATTTCATAGAGCCTCTTGCCTTCTATTAAAGATTACTGGTTTCCAGTCTGTCTTACGTGACTGACTTCTTTCTTGGAAACAGCCTTTGCATCACAGTCTATTTGAACATTCCCACTAGTACGAAGCAGTGGTTAGAGCATTGCTACATTTTCACTTCCTAACACTCTATGCTATAATTCACTCAGTTGCCTTCTTAGATACAAATGAGTAAGTTCTTAGGAGTACAAAGATATGGAAGAATTGTTAGAAGACACTTAGATTTGAACACTTAGCTATCTTACTTACAAATGAAAGCACATACTTATGTCATGAACATTTGACCTGTGTGGTTTTAAAACATGTTAAAATATGTCAATGTTTTAAAACTTTAAAATGTAAAATTATTCTAAATGTTTTTTAAAGTTATAGGAAACTGGATATTTTTTTGAAAAAAAAAAAAAAAAAAAAGGAAAAGCCCTCAATGTCAGAAGTCAAGATAAAAACACTGAGAGGGAACTATGATAATAATTACGGAGACCAGATACAGGATGGGAGAAAGAAGTTTATATGAAATTAAACTGGGATAGAAAAATGTAAAGTATTTTCCTGTCATTGAAAAGGGGTCCTCCTAGGATTTCACACAGCCAAATAGCACCCCAATTCTCCTTAAATTTTCTTTCTTTTTTTCCTTTCCATGAGATGAGACAAGGAAACGTGCACACACTGGAAACTTGAAAAAATGAATCGGTTTGGTCCTTTGATCGACTGTAAGCAGGGAATTGTCAGACTTTCCTGTTCAAATACAATCTAAGGTCATATGTGATCTGCTCTCAACATCCTAAAATGGTTCTCAAGCTGGGCACCCACTGGCCCATTTAGTTATGTATCTACTATCACCCTCGTCCTGTGCAGAATTAAGTCAACTTGAACCTCCATGATGATGGATAGAGTCACAGCTGTGAGGTCCTTCAGACTAGAGACAACCGTGTACCTTCTTTATCAGAGAATCTGGAATATTTGACTTTTGTTTTACTTGGCTAAACTCAGTGCATAAAACAAAGCTTAGATGATAAGTGAGTCAGTGTGCAGTGTTCACACTTGTGCTTGAAATACGGTTTGTTCAGTTAACAATTCTACCCATTAGAAGCTGCACTGCTGTCTGACTCTTTTTTTTAAGCCTGGTTGTTTCTCCACTTAACCTTGAACTGCTCTTACTTTGAATATCTCCCTGCTCAGAAGTAATCACTGTCCTGTGTGTAGTGCTTATAGTTTCCGAGCTTATTTTTAAACACTTATTATAATTGTTTTTAATCCAGCAAGAATATTTGGCTTGATTGTTGTCAATATGGCATAATTACTATCCCTTTCAAGGTCTCCAAAAGACGTTGCATTGCAGAGGAGAAACTAGGAATGACTTTTCACAGAGGTCCTTTTTCCACTTTGTTCTGGGTTAGAATTTGCCAGTGAGAAGCACTGGAGTGACATTTGGAAGGTAGAAAAGAAGGGGCAGAGAGGGTTCTCTGGAGGCACTTTCAGACAGACACTGGGTAGACTGGAAACAAGAAGACCACAGCAGCTCTCTGGCAAGCTCGCCTGCTTTAGTGCTATAGGCAATTGGGATACCAAGTAATGGCTTCTTGAGAAGCCGTGTTTGCTTCCTGGGATAGTCAGGGCTTTCCAGCCAAACAATGCAAAGAACAAAATAATTGTAAACTCCATCTCCAGTGAACTAGAAAACAGCCACAATGCCCAATAACAAAAATTTGAAACTTGGATTAATTTGAGGGTGAATGCCAAGTAGAATACACACCTCTACCCATCTAATGCAAATTTCAAAATTCTTCTAAAGTAAAAGGCCTGATTAGTGTCCCGGTTATTGGTCTGGGTAGAGTTGCGGAGGGTTGGCCTGACAGAGTATCTCTGAGTCCAGTCTACACCTACATTGTTAACTATTTGTTTAATGAATGAAATTAGTTATGAATGTGCCCTTTACAGTCTTCTTAATCATAATGAAATATAAAAAAACTACTTAAATATACAACAATAATGGTTTATTTAAATGAACTTTAGTACTTTCATATAATGAGATATTTTGAAGTTGTTCACAATGGTAATGCCATAGAAGTATATTTGTCAATGTGAAGGATCGTCCTCAATTTACTAAATACAGGAAAGACATGAGAATAAAATATATATTTGTACCTTAGACTGGCGTGGTGATCACTTATATACAGGATTGGCTAAATGCAGGGCTAGAAAGGAGGAAAAGACAGACTCAGCAGTTACTAAACAAATTTGTGGCTTTCTTTAAGGCCGATGTAAACCAGACTAACAGTCTCTGCACGCCTGATGTGCTATCTGATCCACTCAGGAAGCTTCGTTTTCTTTGCTTCATAGAAAAATAAAGTAGCACAGAAAATTAGGACTCATCAATACAAGAAATCATTTGACTGAATAAATAAATGTGAAATTTTACTTCAAGGTACTTTCCTCCATAAAAGTCTCCCATCTCAGCTCACTCAGAAAGAAGGGAAAAGGAGAACGCAATAATCTGACTTCAGAATAAATAATGGAAGAATTTCAAAACTGAGTGAGGGCTTTGCTTTGAACCATCCAATCTTCTTGAGACTGCAAATTGTGCAGGAACAGAGAATCGTTTCTCTCATGAGCTTTCCTCCAATCAGGAAGAAAATATAACATGAGCATTTCTTATGGATTTCAACATATCTAATCATACATCTGGCAGCAATCTAGAAGAGCAGCTAGATGAAAAATTCATAAAGAATTTATGTACATAGTATACTCAGCTCAATTTTCATTTTATACAAAATTTTTGAAGGAAAACAGAATTATTTTGATGGAATAATTCACATTATAATTCATAGTATATAAGTGCAGCTAGCATAAATTAAAGTCTGAATTACTTTTGGATGTCATTCTGCTTAAATGTTTTCAATGCGGGTAAAGTTTTCAATACTTTTTTTTCAAATAGAAGGTTGCTTTCCATTACATCTTTTTTTTCTGTGTCTTTGTGTTTCATAATATATTTCAAAGAGTCAAAATATGTTATTACTGAAACAACAGACTCTCTTTAAGCAAAGATCAACTTTGACCCAAACCCAAGCTTTCAGTTTAAGATTTGATTCAGATAATAATATCAAAAGTAAGGCAATACTCTGTAGTAGAGATTGTTAAAAGCTCAGTCTTTGGAGTAGAACAGAGCTGAGTTTAAATCACAACTTCACCAACTTATTAAGCTGTGTGATCTTGGAGAACTTACTTAACCTTTCCAAATGTATTTCTGATCATGTCACTGTCATCCACTTTCCTTTTCTAATGACTATCCAGTCCACTCATATGCAATCATGCATTGGTTCCTAAATATTCGTTTAATTTCCAAGTAACATATGAAGTCATCATATATACACAGACCCTGAAAAAATACCCTTAAAAAATAAATTCTAGGCTGGGCTATTCCCAACAGCACACTGTGAACAAGGAGGAGTATGTATTCAGAGCTCCTTATCTTCTCTCAACAATCCCACTCCTCAGGCTGCTCGGTCCAGTTAATGGCAAATTTGTTCATTCTTTTGAAATAACAAAAATGTCAGTGGAGCCTGTTGGGTATGCATCAGCTCAGATCAATTAATTAGCAGAAAACATAGTTGTAAATACAGAGAAAGTAACCTTTTGTTAAAACAATGAATTTTTTTTTGTTTTATCTATTGTTGTATGCTATTATATTGAGTATCTCATTAATCAAATGTTAAAATATGTTTCTAAAAATAAAAGTATTGTAGTTATCTCACAACCACGTGGAAAGCCAACAAGTTTTCTAAATACAGAATCCTTGACATTGTTGAACCCCTAAACAACACCGTAACGGCCAATCTACAGCCTTCTTCCCATGTGAGAAACAGATCTCTATTTCTCTAAACTTTTGTAAATCATGTTTACTGTTAGATGCATGTGAAATCATTCCTAGCTGATACAATTGGTAATTTAATTTCATCAAAGCAACATAATCCATCACAATCAATTCATGCTGATAACTTTGGTGTTTATTGATTTTGTAGTTTGGATCCTATTTGGTTTGTAAATAGGTTTTTTTTTTAAAATTGTCACACAGGAAAGAGAAGGGAAAGGAGTTGGTATTTTGTTGTCATCAAGAAAGTTGTACATTGCTGAAAATCATCATCGTAGAGTGATGCACTGAACAGGAGTGAACGTCTGTAGAGTAAGCACAACACTGGGCCACTCGGCAGATTTTGCATCCCTGTTTTATTGCAATTGGTTATGAGATCTGGGAATGTCAGCCCTCACATCTATGGACCGTATTCTTTATATGAGGAAGACACAGGACACAGAATGATCTATTAGGATGCTGGAGGAAAGTGTAACTTGCATGTTTTTAAGTCATCATTTGTACATTTTTATTTCATCCATAGTACTATATAAATACATTTTGCAGCAGATGTTTAAAATGTTTTTACTGATAAGAATATGTGATCTAAAACTTTGGAAGACAATCAATGTCATAGTTATTTCATCTTTAAATTGAAAAATTCAGTGTTTTTTCAATGCTCCTTCATGGGGTCCTAGAAGTTCATTGAGAGTGGTTAGGAGGTGGAAAACCTGGGCAAGGGAAGGTTCAAGGAAACAGAGATCACAGGCTCTACCCTCCCAGCTCCTCTGTACATCTCTCTTATCACTTTTGAGTTATATTTCTTTATAGGAATAGGCTCAGACACTCAAACAAAAAGTTTGAAGGACACTTGACTAAATGATGTCTGAGATCTCAACCAGATCTAATGTCCCTTGCACAAGGAACTACATTCAATATCTTGTAATAACCTTTAATGAATAAGAATATGAAAACGAATATATGTATGTATATGTATGACTGGGACATTGTGCTGTACACCAGAAATTGACACATTATAACTGACTATACTTCAGTAAAAAATTAATCTAGGCTTTTTTGATCATCTTAAGTTTTTAGTTACCTTCTATTCTGGAAATAAAATAGTAACAAATATTAAGCACACACATAGCAGATTTTCCTGTTAGGGACCTTGTGTTTTAAACTTCAGACTCATGGTCTAATTAGTGATATAGGACACATGTATGAGAAGACGACCAAAAGGTGTGCAACTTGACTGGTGGACACAGTGTGTCATAGTGGTTAAGGATAGGAACAGATTTCTTCCAGGTGAAATCATCGTGTAAAGTGTATTTAAAGGAGTCCCTAAGATCATCCCATGTGAGGCATCACATTTTAATGACAATTTTGCTGTTAATACTACCTTAAAGTAATTGCATTCTGTAGGTTTTGATTGGCTAACACAGCTGATTGTTTTGAAGCTTTGTTGAAAATAAAAGAGTGCAACTGAATTTTGGTGATATACTTTTTGATTGATATATAGTTTATTTACAAGTTTGTGTTGATTTCTGGTGTACAGCTTAGTGATTCAGTTACATATATACATTCTTTCTCATATTCTTTTTCATTATGGTTATTACAAGCTATTGAATATAGTTCCTTGTGCTATACTGTGAAAGTGGTGAATGCTTAGCCCCTAAATGTCTAGACATTCTTGATGGAAGTCAGGTGTAGGCCCAGTTGCCTCATGAATAAAGACGGCCAAGTCATTTCAAGCTGTTTCAGCTGTTTAACAGTTTATCCTCAAGAAGTAACTACAGATGCGATATTTCCTAGATTCTTTCTTCTCCACCCTTTTCATTAGAATCAACTCAAGTAATTTGTAAAATCTAAAGATAAAAGAAAACAGCTTGGCCGTTGTATGTCTGGTCAAGATTTTCTGCCAAATTTTTGGTATGGATCATAAACAAACAAGTAAGAGAGAGAATAAATGAATAATATGAGTCATGACTGTTACCAGAGGCAATCCTGAATCATTTCCAGTGACTGTTAATCTGTTTAAGATTACAAAGTCAGCAAGCACATATGTAAACCTTTCTCAGGCAATGCCTTCTCACAAAGATTGAGCTGGAAAAGTGAGCGGCAGAGATGGTGCTGATGCACTTATAATTGGCTATGACTTCCCATGACAATGAACTTGGTTTTGTCCCTTAATGAAGGGTTGGGACCCATAGTGGGAGGAAATCCATTCTGCCTCTGCCTGTACCTGTCCAAGGGAGCACTGTTCCCTGATGGAGAACCTTCAGCAGGTAGTCTTGTCTAGAGTCTAATTTTCTGAAGATATTTGTATCTTCCCTGGCCAAAATGATAGAAATTTTTCTCCCTCTTTGGTTAGAAATTTGAATGCCAAAATCCAATGGTTAATGGGCAACTTCATATATAAAATAACATACCTTTATTTACATATGAATATTTATGTTTAAATATTTTTGTGCTTCCAATCAGCCTAAATGCCTGAATAAAGAACTGCTATAAAATGCATTTACTCTAAGAAAAGGAGAAAATGAAAAAAAATACCACTTTACTGCTATGACCCCAAAATACACCATTATAGGCAGAGTCCTTGCATGAGTGTGTGAGTGTGTGTGTGTGTGTGTGTGTGTGTGTGTGTGTGTGTGTAGAGAAAGCCTAGGTCCCCGAAGCGCTTCACATTTAGACATTTCATATTAGCAAAATATTCAAAGAAATAAAAACATAAAGGATCCAAGACATACACTCAAAACGTAGGGGAGGGGTGCTCACCCTGTAATTTTTACATTTAATAGATCACAATATTTTAAACTTTATCAGGGTATTTCCTTATTTTTTACTTATTTATACTCTTTGAGTAGAGAAAGCAGTAACCATCTCTTATCTGAGAATCCCACCACCTCTCCATTTACAGTAACTGTGCTTGAAGTGTCTGGAGACTAAAGAGAGAGGCAGGAGGTTTTGTTTGTCTGAGTCATTCAAGCAGCCACAGCATCCAGATCAGTGCTGGTATTTATTTAGGGGACACATACAGTTTATCAATGAAATCCAGATGCTTTTGTCTAAGACAGATGCTAAAGTGGACAGTGCACCAAGTCCTCCCTGGCAAACTGAAGATAGTTGTGTAACTGTTATTCATGAATTATTCATTCAATGCATGAATGCATGAACAAGAATATACCCCACCATAAGCTTGTTCTAAGTGATGCTGTGAACAAAGGTCAAGAAGTTATTCTGGGCTGTTTCCCATAGCCATTCAGTGGACAGATGGTATGAGGTGATGGGTTTCAGCTCTTCATAAGGCCTGACCTGGAGACTGAGGGAAAATGATCTGCAACCATTAAGCTATCATACAGACAGTAGTGCAGGCTCAAATATAAACATTTTAAATAATATTAAATAAAAAATATTTATTTTTAATTTTCAAATAAAGATCTACCTCAATTTTTTAAATAAATAGAATAGAATAAGACTAAGGGGAAAAAAAGATGCTGTAAGAAAAACAGGGTTTGGGATGGGAATATAAAGACCTGAGATCTAGCCTTGCTTCTTCATTCAACTTTTTCTGAAATATTGGAAAATTACTTCTATTTCTACAATATCTTAAGTGTAAAATTACTAAAATAGGGCACCTACTAGTTTCTGACTTTCCCAGCCCTGCCTATCTACGTAATGGTTGTTTTACAGAAAGAGTGACAAATTCTAGGTCAAAAACCCTCTTTTCCAAAAACAGAGCAGTGATGGATAAAATTCTTTAAAAAGAGAGAGGGGAAAAAATAAGTAAAAAAGATATATTTGGCTCAGATAAAGGTTCAAACATTTTTTCAGACCAGAAATGGGTCATAGGTGTAATATGATAATCAGGACTCTAGCTGGGCTTCTGGGCTGAGTCCTGAAGCAGGAAGTGGTGGTCAGGAACTGGCCCCTACAGGTCAAAAGAAACAAGTGCCCGCTTTATGCAGGAGGCTGGAATTAGGCTCACTGCTGTGGCCAACGACTTAGTGCAGCTCTTTTAATTTTAAAGGAGGCTGAAAATGTCTCCTGCCAATTCATAGTGTCCAAAGTCCTTGGTTTTGGGGAGCTGTAGACCTAAGAATGCATAGCTGTCAATCTGGATATGAGGCAAACTGCCTGCTGAATCTGAGGCTGAATCTGCGAATCTTTAATGTTACCATGTGCTCTAAAATGCTTTTAAAGACCTTTGTCTTAGATTGGGGACACAGAGAGCTGAATAGAGGCAAGTGCAAAACCTGTAAGGGCAGGGAGGGGTAGGCAAAAAGGGGAACTGATGGGAAGAAACAAATATAAGGCAATCTGCAAATGCAAATTCTAAAATCCAAAAAAAAAAAAAAAAAAAAAAAAAAGCCCGAATGCTAAAAATGAAACAATAGGACAACAAAAAAATGATAGGAAAGGGAATTCATTCCAGACAAGTTTAGATCTATAGAACAATTAAACAAATACTTTAAAATAAATATGCTACAAATTTCCAAAAAAAAAATGAATGTATACATCAATTCTTTTAAAATCAATGACAATTTATGAAACAAAATGGTCAAAAGAATAATAAAAGATAATAAAATATAAGTTTAAAATTTTAAATTTAAATTCTTAAGAATAAAAAGCATAATTATTCAATTAAAAGCAATGCAATAGATGAGATAAATTTAAGAATGGATATGGTCAGGAAAAAAGTTAGTAACCTGGAATATGGTACCATAGACAGTTACAGACATAAAGATGTGAAGAACAATTGAGAAACATCATGGTTAAATTGTAATGCTTCACTGTTAATCTAAAAAGAGTTCCAGAAGAACAGATTGGAGAAAATGGAAGAAAAAAATCATGATTTGGAGAGGTAATTACTGACAACTTTCCAGAATTAAAATTATACTCCAAATATGAGCAGAATAAAAAAAATAGAACCATACCTAGATACCTTATAATTGGACCCCAGAACATCATTACAAACAAATGATCTGAAAACTGCCAGAGGGAAAAAGAGGGAAAATATTTTTCTTACAAAGGAATGACATTTAAACTAACAGCAACATTTCTTTGTCAGAATTGCTTGGCATTGATTTATGCCAGAAGTTAGCAGAGTTCTACCTTCTGTCATAGAGGGAATGTATCTGTCAACACAGAATTTCATTCCTAGCCAAATTCTCCTTTAGGAATAAGAAAAAAAACCCAGTATTTGCAAACATATAAAAACAAATAAAGGCTGTCACTCAAATAATTATTGAAGGATGGACTTCTGGTAAAGTAAAAGTAAATACTGATGAAAGGTGTTAAATATGTGAAATGATAGTGTGTGTTAACATTGACAGTACAGGTCTGAACTTATTAAATATTAACTATTGAATCTAATGTTAAATCATTTTTGTTTGATTGGCAAAAGTACAACTCTGACAACACTAATATCATGGGGGTAGAGGTTGTTAAATGGGAATGTAAGGCATGCTAAAGGTTTTATTGTGTTTGGAAGGATAAAAATCTATTGAATGTAAATAGCATGTATCTTAAAAATCTAAAAGTAATTCCTAAACGAATATAGATTAAAAATCTATAGTTTCCCAATCAGTATAGAAAAAACATATAAAATGTATAGTAAATTATATGTGAAATATTTATGAATATGTTGTATATTTTTAATATATAAAACAGAAAGGATGGTAACAGGATAACACAAAATAAAATGGCTGGAATAACTCTAAATCTGCCAGTAATCACATTAAAGTTAAATGGGCAAAGCTGTTCTATTAAAGAGATTATCAATTTGGAAATTAAAAAGGAAAATAAAATCAACTATGTTGCGCTTATAAGAAACACTCTTAAAGCAAAACCACACATAAGGACTGACTATAAAGTGATAGAAAATGATATGCTTTACATTATTATTCCACAAAGTAGTATAGCAATATTAATATCAATCAAATAGAATTTAAACAAAAGAGCATTAAGAGAAATAAAAATTTTACATATTGATAAAACCATAATCATTACGAAAATACGCATTAAAAAACATAGCTTCAAACTATATAAAGCAATAACTGACAGACGTACAAAGAGAAATAAACTAATCTACATTGATAGTGGATTATTTTCACACACGGCAAAAACTGATAGATCAAGCAAATTGGTAAGGATGTGGGGACTCAGAGAGGGGGGTGCCAACAGGGCTATCGTGACAGTCCCTCTGCTGCTTCCGCTCTTGACAACTCTATGGTAATATCATATTATTTAACTTACTGGTTCCTTATGATAGGCTATTCAAGAGGTACAGTATTCCTCCTCGTTCTATTTTTTTCTTTCAAAGTATTCTTAGGAATTACATGTTCCCTTTCAACTGTAAAATTGCCCTTCAAGTTCCAAAAATTAAACATCTTGTTATAAAACCTTGAGAAATGCATTAAATGTATAGATTAATTTGTGGAGAATTGACATTTTCTACAACATGAGTTTTCCATCCAGAAGGAGTATACCTCTGTGTTTGTGTCTACAGTAATGTGCTCAGCAAAGTTGTATAATTGCTTTCACATCATTATTATGCTATCTAGAAGAAGAGCATTAGATGTAAAAACTATTAGCAGTTAGAAGCATGATATAGCAATCAACTTGACTGTGTCACTTTGACTAATGATGCTCTAAATAGGATTCATCCAGTTTTTTTCAGTTAGGTACACTATGAAGTGATCTTTCCAAGTGTTGGTCTTTTCATTCATTCAGTCACTCAAGAAATATTTATTTGGAACATAATTCACACTTTGACTGAGTCCTGGGATATAAAGGAAAATAAGCTGCAATTCTATCCTCAAGAGATTTACAAATCTTAGAGTAAGAAAAAAAAATCAATAGATTCAGAAAGTTAAGGAAATAGAAGAAAAAGATGTCCAAGGAAGGAAAGAAAGGAGGGAAAACAAAAACAAAAACAAAGGAGACCACAGACTGCATGTTATGGGCCCAAATGTAACTCCTAGATTCCTTTCTCAGTCTACATTAGCACAATGTAATTTATAACTTACTACCGGCTGCACAATAAATTTAAAGACGTAGAATAAAATAACAAGTGCATAGTTACAAGTACTGTGATGAAACTGAAGAAGAACACATTCTGAACCTTATTTTTATAAAGGACACTGTCATGTTTTACCTCCATGTGCTTTTTTCCAGGTATTTGAACTGCTTATTTTTAGTTGAATATAGTCTATTGTGGATAGTTTTTGTGGCTAATTCACTGGATTGCCCTTTAAAAATGTAAATATCTAGCAGGGATCTGATTTACTGGCATGATTATAATCCATCCCCAAATGAAGTTATTTGTTGACATTTTAAAATAGCTTATTGCTAAGATACTGCCAGGGACTTTTAAACAGCAAATTCCATAAAGAGCAGCTTGAAGTAGGTGAACACAAATAATTTACATTACTCACAAGAGATATTTTTTATTTAATACCTAGGGTAAACTAATTGAAAATCTAAAATTATACTGCTTTCCTGTAGAGTATGAAAAGGGATTATAAAATGAAAAAAATCCCTTAGATCTGAATACCCCGTACTTTTCTTTTTCCGCATTTCTATCGTCATCTTTTTCTATCAGGTGATAGTTAGGTCTGTGTTCATGGATTAGGATCCATTGATCTCAGTTGGAAAATCTGAGTCACTCTTGCTGATCACTGTGTGCTATTGCCAAAGCTGCCTGCTTTGCTAGCAAAGTATAATTCTATTGAAGTTCGTCCCAAATAATCATCTGTATAAACAATGATATGTGGTTTTAAACTTGAAGCACATTTTCCAACCAGCTGAACTAACTACTTTATTTAACTTTTACTTAAGAGCAATGCGACATGCTGTGACTTTTTCTAATGAAAAAAAAATTGTTTTCCAATGGAATATAGTGATGGTTTATTTGATCAGATGCTGGCTGTTCATCACAGGAACAGCAATTTCTGCCTACTATTTGCCACCAAATTCGAAAATCTACCTTAATGGGATCCTTTTGACATATTTCAGATGAGAGGCTAAATCAGAATAATAATTCACTCATTTAATGAACAAATCTTTATTGACCGTGTACTATAAGCCATGCAACTTAATGGGTTCTTGGAATTAAAATAGAAAAAAAAAAATCTTGGTCCCTGCCTTGCATAGAATATCTCAGAGGCATATATGCAAAACTGATGACATTGTAGTGACGAAGCACCAGTAGAGTCTAATACAAAGTGAATTTTTGAAAGATTAGAATTGGGGAGGATATGTAGACAGAAACAGGAAGTTGATGGTGAAATGCGGTTTAAGTTGGTTTTGGAAGAGGTGGGTCAGGCACCGAGTTTTGAAGTAGAGGTGCTCAAGGCAGATGAACTGAGCTTACCTGGCTTCCTACCTACTAGCTGGGTGACTTTGGCTGTGCTATTTAACCCACCAGTAAAACCAGATGAATAAAGTCTACCTCATCAGATCATGTGAGGATTAAATTAAACAACGGAAAGTGATTGGTGTAATTCCTGGCACTGCTAGTGTTCTATAAGTATTAGCTAAAATTAGTATTGCTCCCGAGAGAGGAATCAAAATGTATAAACATATAAAATATGTCTGCAGCACATAAAAAATGTTAGGCTGTACACGAATGAGTGGTGGGAGGCAGAGGCTGGGCCAGCTGTGAGGAGCCATGTGTGTCTTGCTATGAAGCTCTTTGCTGCCCAAATCAACCCTGACCTCTTGTAATGGTAACTAGTGTCTACGTGTTTGAGATAATTTTAGATCATTTTTTCTATTCAGTTAAAGAGCACCCACGGATTTGCCTGCACTTGTGATATGTGACACTTGGGAGTCAGAGGGGACCAATGGCATAAAAAAGACTGAGTCCTAAAGTGACCTGTCATGACCAAGGTAGTAGGGGGCAGTAGAAGCCCTTCTGCAGGGGTATTTTTTTTTTTTTTTCATTGTTGTTTCTAGAGAAGAAGAATGAAATACTAATCCAGGAAGCGTATCTCACAGAGGTTGGTCAGTGACACAGATGTGATCTTTGCCCTAATGGAGCTTCTACCCTAGAAATAAACAAGCGTATGAGACAGGTGTTAAGTGCCTTAAGGGAAGCCAAACGAAGATTGATGGTGCAACTACTTAACATCAAGTATTGGGGAAAGTCTCCTAGAAACATATAACCTGAATCTTAAAGTCAGACATGGGAGTAGCAGTGGGAGGAACATTCCAGCCAGAAGAATGGTACATGAAGACCCTCCTAAAACTGAGTGGAGGCTAGTCTGCCTGGAACACTGTGGATGAGAAAGAGAGGCAGGAAGGGACCAAATCATATACTCTTTGCAATTAATTTGTTGCATTTTACAACTTGTTTCCAATTTGAAAGGATTCCTATTATAATCAGAACACGTGCACACTTACATCTGCATGTTAATTCCTTAAAACTACTCTTATTTTCTATGTATTTCATAAATCAGGATAGATCTCTAAAAAATTAACCCCACTAACTTTTCCTCTTGTTCTAATTTCGTTTTACTCCTAAAACTTTCACAAAGATTTTTCTTTATCCAAGACGTCTAAATGAGCCTAAAATCTCTGGAATGAGCAAAAAATTGGCATGCCATGTATTCTTTAGGATACTATTTTTGTAATCAGAAAAACTGATCAAACTCAGAAAATTGTGTTAGATCGCTATTTAGGGATTGGACACAACTTACTTATTAGCATATAGTTTGTTTTTGAAATTTCAAGTGTCTTGCTTACATTTTAACTAAATGTGATCAACAGTGTAAAACAGAACATGCTTACTTCCAAAACCAGACATTGGGTTTTTATGAAAAGCAGGCACAGTTCCTCTCAGAGGAAAAAGTCATTATTCAAAACTTCTCTAATAGCTTTCTTTAAGAACTTTAATACAATCCCTGTTTTTGAGAAACTGATTTTAAGATCAAGAGATTTAAAAATTCTCTATGTTTTCTCTAGTGTATTATTTTCATCTTGGTTTGTGGATAATAAGAATGCAAAAATGTATTTTAAAAAGTTACTGTCTAGTGTAATAATAGTCATAACCAATAACAGTACTTAATATTTTTTGAATGCTCCATATACCACAACAATGAAATTGAATGAGAAATGTAATGATCTCTTTCCTAAAGATAAAGAACCAGATTTGGACGTGCAGTTTGCACAATTACATTATTATTTAATGGTGTTTGAGGGTGTGATCTTTTTTATGTGTTGGCCACCTCAAACTTTCTCTTCCTCAACCTCCAGGGCTTTCCTCCAACTAACACTCTTCACCCCGATGCTGTAATTCAGGCCATGTTACTATGTTTCTCGATATTGCATTTCTTATTAAAAAACTTTCATCTATCGGTTTTTTTGATAAACATAAAAATTATAAGCAGAGATGCTATCTAAATTTTAATTGTATAAATATACGGCCACAAGCTTTAATATATTACAAAATTGCAAAGATTGCCACACTCAGCAAAATAGTGTATCCTTGGCAAGTTGTAAAGCATACCGAGTTGATTTATTTTACAGTCTATACATTTGCTTAGAGAAAAAGCCTAATAAAATAAAAATAAATATGTCACATACTGACACATTTTTTACTCTGAAGGAGCTTTTGAAAATGTATCTTTTTAAAGAGCTAGCAGCAAATACTTGTCATTAAATTAAAAATGCTATACAAAACCTTTTTTAAATGAGATCATGTTGAATATCTGCCACAAGACTGAGGAGGAACAGATTTTACCGAGGGAGAGGCATGGAGTCCAGGGACTCATTGTAATTTAAAGACACTTCCAAAGACGTAGCCACGAAACGTCATTAACTGCTCCAATGATGCATTCAATGTCCGGCTACATTTTGACTGACCTTGTCTTAGGCAGTGGATAAAGAGGGGTGAACAATGCAAAAATTGTCACTGGTTATATTAGTGAGGGATTAGTGAAGAAAACAGAAACCTCTGCTACTGTAAGCAGAAAAGGACTTCAATGCTTCCAAAATCACAAGAGAAGTCGGAACAGTGGATTCCAGTCTAGATCTCACAGAGCACCAGAGAACTGGCTCATGAGGGATGAGTACAGTCAGAAAGGCGGGGAATGAGGAGGCCACCCTGAATCACTGAGATCAAACTCATTCGTGTAGCTGCAGATCGGAGGCAACAAGCCACGGGTGAATCTGCCACTGTCACTTCTTAATGATGACTGGCATCCTGGCCCCCGCTCAGCTGCACCTGCTTCTAAACACCCACCAAGCCGGAGACTGGACCCTTGGACAATGCTGCAGAAACACCTGTGTCTTCAGTATCTGGCTTGACAGCAGCAAACCGCCTGAAACAGCGGAAAGATGGATTCTGCTTCATGTCCAAATTTCACATGAGTGTATTTCATAGATGGAGCATAATTCACGTGCATGATGCTAGATGTAAAGAAGTCTATTAACTTCTATTAACTTTCTGCCCCTGGAATGCAGGCAGGCTGTTAGAGGGTGCAAGGATAGATGTCGAGCCAAGGGGCTCCTTTCCTGCCAGGTTACATTTAACCAGAGAAGCCAAACGCATACATAAATATATAATTACAAATAATGGTAAGTGCTGTAAGGGGAAAGAGAGAGTGCCTTGGGAGAGTATGCTAGGGCAGACCCAATTTAGATCAGAAGAAAGAGTGATTTGTTTTTAAATTGAGGTACAGCCAATTTACAATGATTCATGTATATAGCAAAGTGACTCGGTTATACATATACATTTATATATTCTTTTTCAGATTCTTTTCCATTATAGGTCATTACAAGATATTGACTATAGTTCCTATGCTCTACAGTAGGTCCTCGTTCTTTATCTATTTTATATATATATAGTAGTGTGCATCTATTAATCCCAAACTCCTAATTTATCTCTCTTCCCCAACCACCCCTTCTTCCTCTTTGGTAACCATAAGTTTGTTTTCTATGTCTGTGAGTCTGTTTCTATTTTGTAAATAAGTTCATTTGTGTCATTTTTTTTTAGATTCCACATATAAATGACACCATATGGTATTTTTCTTTCTCTGTCTGGCTTATTTCACTTAGGATGACAATCTCCAGGTCCACCCATGTTGCTGCAAATGGCATTATTCCATTCTTTTTATGGCTGAGTAGTATTCTATTGTATAAATATACCACATCTTCTTTATCTAGTCATCTGCTGATGGATATTTAAGTTGCTTCCATGTCTTGGCCATTGTAACTACGTAGTACTTCTATGAATTCTGGGGTACATGTATCTTCTTGAATTAGAGTTTTCATCTTTTCTGGATATATGCCCAGGAAGAAAGAGTGGTTTTGAAGCTCCTCTGTGAGGCTTTCTCATTTAGACAAAGACCAGAAGGATGAGTAGGGATTGTGGGTGGAGTGTGGAGAGAGGGCATTGAGTTCAGAGTTCTGAGACACATGAATGGATGAGGCATTCAAGAAATAGAGGGAAGGCCGGGGGATTGGAGAAGAGCAAGCAGGGCCAGGGGGTTGGAGCAAAGGTAAAGACCGGGTCCTCCAGACCCCATTGTCCCTGTCAGGGATTTTGCCGTCATGGTCTAAGCTCAATGGGAATTCCTCTGAAGAAGTTTAAGCAGGGGTGGAGACATGATCCAATACATACCATAGTTCTAAGAGCTCATCCTGGCTGCTGTGTGAAGAATAGATTGGAAGGGAGCAAAAGGGGGAAACCTAGTTAGTGATTATTGCTGAGCTCGGGCAAGAGGCAGTGATTTAAGGTGCTGGTGAGACATCTGACTGGACAGATATAGGCAGCAGCAGTTAACATTTTGGACTTTAGTTAGGAAATGCATTGGAGACCTAACTTAATAGGAATAGGCCAATAGATAGTACTGAGAAACAATGAAAGTGAGTGAGATCAGACAGGGAGAAAAAGAAAAGAGAAGAGGATTGGGGTTAAGCACTGAGGAATGTCTACATTTAGAACTTATCAGGGTCATGGCTCTTGACAACCAGGCTCTTTCAAACCGTAGCAGGCTTTTACCTATTGATTCCAGAAAGTTCTATGTGATAGTAACCAAAGGCAGTCTTTTGGAGATCATTTTCAGTTCTACATGCCTTTGCTGACCTCACTTATGTAACTCTTTCCTTCTCTTTATTTTAAGGGAGTTTCCTTGAGGCTCTCTGAGCTTCTGTGGAAACCTCACTGCAGATAGTATATTTGTCCAGACATTTCCAACAGATTGTCCCTTCAATCTTTATTTTTACAAAAGCCAAGGAACAGTTGTTATTTCTGAACCTGCAAAGCCTTAGATTTCCAGACTTTCTCTAGAATGTTTCATTTCTACTTGGAATTCAGCCAGTTCTTCCCTGAGGGTGCCTCCTTACAACAAGCACAGCCAAAGACCAGAAACGCTATCACTGCTGTTCTGTTCTCTTGTCTCTTCGTGTATCTCAGGGCTACAGGCTCATCAGGTACATGAAAGTCCTCTCAAGCAACCACAGTTGACAGCTGACACTCTTTCTTCTGACATCTTTCTTTCCCTGGTGGAGGAGAGATATCACTTAATCATTTCACTGGCTAGAGTGGGTCAGCCTGCTTAATTGTGAAGAAGTCAAGACATGGAGAGAAGTAGATGGAATGTTTAGAGAGCTGTCCACACCTGTCATGCCTTCCCTTTAGCCTAACACAAAATGAAATACCATGAGCATAATTATATCTGCCTGAAAACTAAGTTTCAGATTCTTATGTTCTAATTTTTATTCATCATGAGTATATTTTACCACTCTCCTTAACCTCTTGGGGAACAGGAATAACACATGGCTTGTCAACTAGACCCCCAGCTCCACTCCCTAAAATTTTCTTTTCATAGTAGACCCTAGAGCAGAAGGAAAAGGTTAAGAACTGTGGAAGTATAATTTAATTCCAAAGGAAAGTAAGAACAGACAGGTGCATATGTTCCCATTCTAGGCAAAATTATTTGCCCCAAAAGGAAACACAAAATGAGTTACACATTTCTTCTTTGCTCTGTGTGATTGATTATTGTTCAAAATATTCACTCTTTTCCCCTCAGTTTTGTGGACAGAGTATTTCCCTATTTTCTGACTCTGGGTTTGGTTATATTTCTTGGTTGGGCCAATGGGAGATAAGCAGACATGACTGAAGTCAAATTGTGAAAACTACTTGTGAGATTGGGTTTGAACTCTTATGTGAAATACTTATTGTTGCATATAAAAGATTTTGCTATTATTAGTTATGTGTTGCTTTTTTGAGTCAGTATTGGCCTGTATACTACAAAACTATGTATGTGTAGATGGATTGTAGTTTTCCATAACTGACATAAAAGGTGCACAAAGTGTGACTTTGGTGTGTGAATTAATTTCCTCTAAAGATCGGGTTCCTGATTAGGTGATGTTTCAAGAGATGAAAAGATCAGAGTAATATGAATCCAGGTTTTAGTTTTATTTCAAAGATGAATTACTTATATACATACATGCAGTGTTTTTCACTGTTTTACCAATAAAATAATTCTCTGTTATCTAATTATCTAATTTGCTATGTATAATCTTTTCCTTTGCTTTCTGTATTGCTTAAAACCCTGGACAGAGCAACAGCTTAAAGCAAAATAAAATTCTAAGTACAAATTGAATTCTATTTTCACTACTTAACTGTTACAAACTCTAGTTAGCCAACAATTTATTTCATAACTTGGCTCTTTTTTCAATCTTGCTAACTCCAGCCTCACAGGGTTTTTTTTTTTTAAAGGCTACAGTCCATTTTATAACATTCTTTAAAGTAAAAGGTGAAAAGCTTTCTCAGCCCATCCTATCTACTCTGAGCACTGTAGGACCTTCCTTTCCAGAGGACAGACTTCTGAATTCCTCCCAATCTAGGTCAGGCCAGACCCATTATTCTCTGTCTGCCAACTGGCATGTACTTTTCTCTACAGAAAAATGTTACATGTTCCCTGACTATTCCATGCTTGTTGCTCGTGTTCATTGTTAAACTAAGTTTGCTGAAACAAAATAGAGCAGATAATGGCCTCCTCTCACCACAGAATGGAATCTAAGACAGTGTTTGTAGCGGTCCCTGTAGGTGCTCTGCCCAGATCTCCTGGACAGTCACCTTTCCTGCAGGTGCCAATGGCTTCTTACTGGAAACAACTGCAACCCTCCCCCTGGGGTGGTCCCTGATGGCAGGAGCATGCGCAGCTGCATACAGGACAGGCAGCCTTCAGGGGGTTAATAGCCCCTGGGAGCAGCAGTTAGGGATGAGGTATAAGAGTTGGTAGATAAATAGCCCAGCTTTTCACCCTTCTGGTGGGACAACCTTTAGACATGTTCTGTTCTATTTCCCAGAATTCCCCAGAAACAGGCGGCAGCAATGTGTTCACTCATTATTGTACCCTCTCTCACCACCTTCCTTTATCTGTCTCATGTCCCTACAACCTCACAGGTGTTTTCTGGAATCACCTTCCAAATAAACTAATTGCACTCAAATCCTTGTCCTAAGGTCAGCATCTGGAGAAAACCAATACAAGATAGTGCCGAAATTTTTAAAAAAGAAAAAAAGTAAAAGTAAAGATGAAGAGAATGTAGAAAGGAAGGAATGAAGAAGGAAGGAAAGAATGAAGGAAGAGAGCTTGGAAGTTAAAAGTCAAAGAATAAATTAAATAATTAATCACTTACTTAAGAAAAAAATTCTGCTCGGTAAAACAAATAATCTAATTTTTAGGCATGCACACATTCTGGACAAAATTTTGAAGATAGAAGCTGCTTTCAAAAATGGGACATATGAAGGGAATGGCTGTAATCTTTAGGCCTCTCTGTCTCTTAGAGATGGAGTATAATGGAGAAAGTGTGCTGGTTTTGGAATCAAGCCCACCCCTGCCTCCTTCACCAGCTGTGTGGATGGAAGCCTCTTTACTTGGTAAATGGGGACAGTGTAAAGAAAGGTAAGTGCTGAGAGCCAGAATCATCTGTGGCCTTCCCTTGGACTGAATTTGTTGTACTTGTGGTCTGGTCTGGATTCCTTTTTGGAAGTTGATGGGTCTAGAACAAAAACTGGATAAATGGCTAGAACGTCAGGCCTTCAGAGATGATAGCTGACTCAGGATTGTCTCAGAGAGACTAGGATTGCATCATTATTTCTGAGAATTTTATCTAGACTTATATCTTCTGTGTAGGTGACACTCATTAGTGTCAAAATTAATAATTTTAAAAATACAGCCCCAAACTTCATTTGAAGGAGTAGATGATAAAATATATAATTTTCCAGTACCATTTGCTCAGAGGAAAAGGTTTTAGCAACTGGTATCTGACTGTAATGAGAAATTGTACCCGTTCCAAAGTCTGGATAAGGAGCTCGCCATACTAAAATCACGTGCTTTAAAAATCATTATGAAATCAACAATTATTGATTGATTGCATCTTAGGAATGAAAGATGTGTGCTAAAGGCCAGGGAGCACTACATAAATCTTTTGTAGTGTTGTACTCTGTTTGGGAGACAGAAAGGTCTTGTTGCTTCTGTTTTACAGATAAGGCAAGTGACACCTGGGGAGAATAAGTGACTTTTTCAGGATCTCAAAGCTAAACAGTGGCAAAGCCAGGAACTTGAGTCTTCAATCTAACACGATTTCCCTTTTCTCATCCGCTTTGTTAGTTTGCAACTCAGCCTACTGAAATATACATATATACATACACACACACAAAGTAATCCCTTTCAAAACCTAACACATTTCTTTATAGGCTGTTCTTACTGAAATAAAGTAAAAAAATCACAATGTAGGGAGCTGGGTTTCAGTATCTGATGACAACAGCCAGTTTTCTTTCATGGGTATTAAAAACGCTTACTTTAGAAGGAAAAGGCAGGAGGTGGGAGGCCCTGGGGGCTCAGGGATCGTCCCCGCTGGCAGCTATGGGTCCACTGTCCGCAGATTTACACTCACGGCATCTGGGGACTGATTAGCTTTTGCCCAGAATAAGATTTCTTATCTCACTGGTTTTGTTTGTGAAAAAACTCAGCAGTGTGAAAACTAACAAAAATTTTCAAATTACCCTGAACAACTCAAATGTTTGTCTCCCTATATGGTCTCACAGGCCTCCTATCACATCTCCAAAAATTGAATCCTAATACTGATCTTTTTCCCCCATACCTTCTACATTTAATAATCTGAGTTACAGCACAGAATTCACCATTGAGTCCTTTGCAGGTTCATTCTCAACACTTCACCCAAAGAGGAAGGGAGAGTGTGCCGAACAGTATCACTGTAAAGGGGAACCAGATGAGGATGCTCACCATGGGCCCCATGCAAAGTGAAGGCACATTGGAGCCTTTTTTATCCAGAGATCTGTCAGACATTCATCAGGCGGTGTTACTTGATCACAGCAGGATAAAAATGCACACCCAGGGCAAATCTGTAAACACCAGCTTAATCTGCATGGGAAGAGCCACTGTCATCTCCGAAAGAAAAAGCCTCGAGGACACATTTCAGCAGTGACAGTCACCTCAATGTCTCAAAAATCTTGTTGGATTTATTACACAACCATAAGAAATATTAGAATGCTGCATGGAAAAGGGGAGGATAATGAGTGTTTTCTTAGAATTTTATTTCCTTTAAGATAAATTAAGTCCTTATTTCACATTGTGATTAAAGTAAAAAGTTTTATTACCCTAGGAGCTGCAGTGTCTTCAACATCATTACATAATAGCATATTTTTCATGTACTATTACATCGGCAAGCAATCTGACTACTGGGTTACTTTAGCACATCCATCCCATAGAAGAGGTTAAAGATGATCATCCCAAAATTTAACTTAGCTTCTTAGTTTTCGTGTCAGTACAAATCTTAGTTTCTTAGTTTTAGTGTCAGTACAAAAAACACAAAATTATTTGTAGTAATATTTAGGGAGAGACAGGAGCAGACTTATAAGGTACCTGGAAAAGAGTTCTCAGATATTGGTAAAAATTAAACTGTATTAAGTAATGAAATATAATTAACCCACAAAGCATAATTTTCACCAAGTCCTGGAAACATTTCATGTGAATCCTCATAATACTAAATTCACCACTCACCCCTGCCCCTCCACACAGAGAAATCTAGAGAATCTTGACTTTCGAAAACTCCCTTTTGTGTAAAGATGAGAATTCTTAGCATCAAGAGACGATGATAGAGTGGTCCAAAAGCACCTTTGAGAATTTGCTAAATGCTATGAGCTTTCTTTTCAGAAGCAGAAAATCATACACTGAAAATTTGGTATATAGCTTCAGGGTATTTACCAATGCCCTAAAATCCTACTGTCCTCAGTTAAGAACCCCTAATGTACACAGTCAAGTGAATGATCAGTTCTGAATGTGGCCAACGTACTGTGGAGGGCTGGGCAATTCCCAAAGTCACTCTGAGCTGTCATCACAGCTGGAAAATGTGGACTTTAAATTTCTTCTTAATGCCCTGCCTGAGTTCGCTTGAGAATTCCTTAACTTTCTGCTTTACTTTCATTTAATTCAACATCCTGGCTAATTCTTGAGTAAACATATGTTTGGCTATACATATATGGAGAGAAACATATTGAAAACATTAGGTCTAAAAAAAATGGTCAACATTAGTTACTTCCATATATGTTCATTTGAATAAGGTGAAGCCTCAAGAAAACTAGTTACCAGGAGCCTTATTTATCCAAGATGAATACCTAGAGATATTCCTTAGTATTAGTGTCAGCGTTTGCAAGAAAAAATTATCCCATTAAAATAGCCCTCATGAATAATTCAGAGAGTTCAATTTAATGGAGAAAGGGGGAGACAGAAACAGGTTATCAAATTTGTTGGAAACCCATGTTGCTGCACAGCATTTTTTTTCATGAGCAGTCATAATGTAGGTTATTCTTTGTTCTGTATCTCCATGAAGAAGTAGATCTCAACATTTTATTTTTTTACTTTTAATTTTCTGCTCTGTAGCATTCATAAAGACATGTTTTCAAATAATATTTTCTGAAAAATATGTTCTGTGCTATGGATTCCCATATTAGGATGATGATTATCCTTTTCTGTTGTTGTTCATAAGAAATGTTTGTCAATTTTGAAATGGTAACAGACAAAGGAAATACACATGAGATGGAAAACTTTCTCTTAAAGATGATCACTAAGTGATTGGAGTGAACACAATCCCTCAGTGTTGGCCAGGGTATAGTCAAGAAACAGGAGCCACTCTAGGAATTCCTCGAATGAGTGCTTTAGCCCAGAAAAGGGAGCATCCACATTTGGGAGAGCTGGGGGAGCAAAGGGGAAGGAGATAGATGGATTCAAGAGAAAGAAGGGCAGCAATAGGATTGAGTGGATCACCAAACATGAGATTTTTCTCTTTTTTATGGAGATGTCAGGGATCACTGTTCTTCATGCAGAAAAGCCTGATACATGTACAATGGTCCAGATTTGAAACCTTAGAAACCAGAGGGTTTTTTCTTAATAATTTTGTTTTGTTTTGTGGGGGTAGGTAATTGGGTTTTTATTTAGTTATTTTTAATGGAGGGACTGGGGATTGAACCTAGGACCTCATGCATGCTAAGCATGCACTCTACCGCTGAGCTATACCCTCTCTCTGAAACCAGAGGTTTTTGAATTTTAACTATTAATCAACAAGTTTCTTTCCTAATGTATGGATAACCTAATATTATTTACTCTGGGGAAAAAAGAAAATATGTGTGTGTATATATATATATGTATATATATACACATACACATATATATATATATATATGTATATATTATATTCCCTGTTTTTCTGTATTTTGAATGCCTACCATGGACTATATTAATCATCTTACACATATTTTACAAAAAACAAAACTGCAAATGTTAATAATTATAGACCAAATAGCCATGAGGTTGTGTACTGCTGATAATTTGAATTATCTCCTCCTTTTCCTTATCATCATCATTGTCATCATCATCATCATCACAACAGAGACACTGACTTCAGGATGGAAAGAAACTATGGGCCTTGTGGGCACTTCATTCAGTTCTTGTAGGGAGTTTTTCAGGGGGTCCATGTAAGAACAGTGGAAGTGGCAGTTTTAAGAAGGGCAGGAATGAGAAGGGCTGTGAGTTGGGTTCCCAGGGAAGCAGAACCTGAGAAGGAAGTTTTCCATACGATACTTTTGGAACAGCACCTAGAAAAGAGAGAGGAAGGACGCAAGAGTAGGCAGGAGAAGGCAGGCTGAGAGGGAGCCCAGGCTCACTGGAAGCCTCACGCCACCCGGGGAGGAGCCCTGGCGGCGGAAGAGCCCTTCAGGGCCATCCCCAGTTGGGGCTGAGGGGCCAGGTCTTTACAAGCCCACTTCCGTTACTGGGTTTGGGTTGCCAGGGGAAGGGGTGTGGATTTGGGTAAGTTTTCTCTCTTCATCTATGACAAACCCTGAAGAGGGCTAGGCTCTCAGGACTGTCTGCCTGCACCACTCACAGCATCTAGGAGACTGAGTCCTAGATTCCCAAAGGGAATCGGAGGAAAGATGGGATGGTCAAGTATCAGAGCATTTCAGGTAGAAAGAAGAGTGCATGAGGGCAGACTCGAGCAGCACCATGATAAGGAGAGCTTGGATGTAAGCAAGGTATTTGTGGGTACAGTTAGGGCAAGTATAGTTGGGCAAAGTTGTGAAAGGGCATTAACAGTCAGTCCAGATCATATAGTAATACACAGAAGGATCTTCTATCTGGCTTTGAAAGAAAAAACATACACAAAGAGGGTAAGTCTGCCAGCACTGTGTCATGGATGGATGAGAAGGAGAAAGTCAAGTAAGGGGTGGAAAAAACTGGTAGCTGCTTCTTCAATATCCAGTATCTTCTCTTTTCTTGGTTACTGGTCCTCTTTATAAATAAAGGCTTTCCATGCAGGGAGAGGTGACCCATGGGATGTAAAATAAGCCAGGTAGGTTTTTAGGGAAAGCCCTTTAAAGTGTGACTCTCTTGCCCCCTCCTCCTTCTTCCTGCTTAGAGCTCACACAGGATGGCCGTAGTTCCAGAACGCTTCCCAGACCATGAGGAAGAGAGCAGGAAGACCTGCAGAGACCTCAGTTTCAACGTTCTTGAGCCACTGAACCAATGCCAGTTGCCCTCTCCGTCCAGATTTTTAGTTACATGAAAAAATAATTATAAATTCTTATGTGTTTAAGTCACCAAGGTTGGATCTCTGATACCAGTGGATTTCCCACTGATAACCAATGATTGACAACAGACAAGACTTTTGTTTAACCTATGCTGTTGAGAGAGAGAGTAAAGAAAGCATCTTTGTCCCCAAGGGGGCTACTATTAACTCAGGAAGATAAGACTTCTCCCTTCAAACATTAATCGATAGGATCTAATATACAATTAAGCACCTATTTAATTTCACACTACAGAAAATACATCATACAGGAGTTCAAAGAAGAGGGAAACTAATGAGGACCTGGTCTTCAGAGAAGGCTTCACCATGAAGGGAGGACACAATCTAAGCCCTGAGTAATGGGTAGGTTTGCAGAGGAAAAGAAGAAGGCAGGGGATTTAGGGGGAGGGAAACCATCAGCGAATTTGATAGGAATGAAGATGGCATGCATCATGCAGGAGAGTTGGATTGACGGAAGAGAGTCAGAAATATACCTGGGCAGCTATGGTATTAACAGAGAATGGTGGGAGGCTGGAAAGTCACACAAGGAAGGGTGGTTTAGTGTGAGGAAAACTAAAGTGCCACAGAAAGTGAATGCAGCGTGACTTTGAAAAGACTGGGTGCAGCACGGAATGAATCTGAGAGACGCCTAGACGAGAACAGATCCGCCAAGATATTGCAATAGTAACCCAGAGGTGAGATGGTAAGAGTCTGAATCATACTGCAACAGTGAGGAGAGATGAGACGGCATGGATTCAAGAGACACTTCCATCTTTCAGCTAGTGGGCAATTTTTACCCACATGCTTAAAAAAAAAAAAAAATCAAGACAGAAGCCAATGGTGACCAACATCCCAGCATAAACCTTATTACTGCTCTCTGTAAAAGCTTGCCAGAGTTCTCCACTGAGCCTTAAAGTGAGAGTAAGCCTTCACTAAGAGCCCTCCTAAAAAGACGGTGCTTCTAATTGTTTACATTTTCTTTAGACCTTTAATATGATTTTAGAGGTTTATTGATATAAAAGTATAATTTTCTTGTTGGATACATTGTTAGCTTTTGTTCTTATTTTTTATCACATTGTGGTTAAGAGTGGGTTCTAGAATTAGACCACTTGGGTTTTTGAACCCTGCCTTTTCTGATTCCCAATTCTATGACCTTGAACGAACTGTTTAAACTCGGCATGCTTCAGTTTCCTGGCCCACAAAATGAGACCAAAACTGTCATCATTTGAGTGTTAAATAAGCGAATGCATGTAAAGAATTTAGAATGCCCTGGAATACAGGTATTCAATAAATGTTGATATTATTATGATTTTGAAGTTAGCTGGTTTTTATCTGGTTTAGTGGAGAAACAATATGTTAGTTAATTGAATAATGCCAATATGACATGCTCTCTGTCTGAAAGAAGTCATTATTTATAATAAGAAAAAGAAGGAAAGAAACCATTGCCTTTAATACAGCTGTCCCCTTCATATGTTCAATTTTTCCACATTTCTGGGCATTGGGCCCTCGGTTGTCAGCACTGAGACGTGGAAACATTGAGCGGTAGACCTCTTTTGATGCTCTCTCTATTTTCAAGTCATTGATCTTTTCTCAATCTTGATTTCCCCTTCTGTAAAACGTGGGTCCAAATATATGCTGGATCAATCCTACTTATTACCGAGCTGTTCAGAGAAACAGATATATTTAAGAGTACTTTTTAAGCCTAACTCCTGTTCAGATAGAGTTTATTTTCATCAGAAACATCATATTTTCCATCGTCTGCAATTTACACTCAGCAGAGTTAACCTGTAGCAAAACCACTTCCAATTTCGGAGTTTGTCTAATAAAGCTGACCCTGGGGGGAAAAATAGGAACTAGGCTGCGCATATGCTGGAAAGCCTTCCCTCTCTGAACGTCCTCCCAAGCACAGCTGTCTGCTCTCCCATGTCACTGCTTGACAGCCCGCCTCCATCCCAACACACGTGTTGTTCTCCAGCATCAGTGGTCTTCGGTGAGAATCAGACCCACAAGAAAACGTCCCATTTCATTTTCAGAGAAATTAAATCCCTCCCTCCATTCACTGGACAAAGGTTTCTAGAGATTCTGAAACACTTGTGCCAGAATCCGTTTTGAGCTAGATCAAAAGACTTCAGAACAGAACAGACTTCTGGCCTGACTAGACCTCTGAAAATGCCTGAGGTCATCTCACTGGCTGATAATCTGGTAACATGCAGGCCAGTCAGTTTTATGGAGTTGATAACCCCTGTCACGCTTAGCCCTCTAGCTTTCCAGAAAACCTCCTGCTGGCGTTTTCTCAACACCATGCTACTGTGTGCTCCTGGGCCCACGAGCCTCCTTGGTCTAAGCCCTGTGAAATCCCATATCCACTCTAACAGCCCCCTCTATATCCTGAGATGCTCCCTTCACCTCCAACCTCAAGTCAAAGTTGCCTCTCTCCACAGGGCTCGACAGCCCAGCTTCCTTCATGAGTGGACGACTGAGGCTGGCTTCCTTCCATCTCTGGATCCCTTTCTACTGGTCTCATCTATGGAGAAAATGTAGCACATCACAGGGCTCACCTTTTTTTTTTACTTGTATAAACATGGTAATGGCCTTTTCTTTGACTTTTCTGCTACATAAACCAATATTCAAGATGAAAAAACATGATAAGAATATGTGAAAGAGAAGCATGGTTTTAGGTTTCTAGGCCAAATGTCTACAAGAAATCAGCACATCATGAAGTGCTACACTCTACAGATGCTTAAGTCTTTTCTTGTATGTTATCTCATTTATAAAGTTAAAACTGTGAGGAGCAATGGCAGTTCTTAATTACTGTTACTTTTTTTAAGAGGGAATTGTGACTCTGAGTGGCAAGTGGCATGCCTGAGGTGACCCGGTAAGTGAGAAATAGCTCCCTGTGAGATGGCGCTTCCCTGACGCTGACTCAGCGCCTCTCTCTGCAGCTTCAGGATTTCCCAGTTAAAGACATTAACTGTCGTCAGTTGCATGTCATGTGAATACGGGACTTCAAAAGATGCATGCAACTCTATCATATTATTAATTCATTATTTGTACTTTAAGATCATGGCCTCATGCTCTCTCTCTCTCTCATCTCACACTTAAATAAAATGACCTTTTAAGAGCAGCTCTCCGAACAGCAGAGCCCTCTGAGCTGTCAAGCTCAGATGCTTGTTTCCCGTTTAATGGAGAGGGCTTGCATGGGTGAAATGGTTTTATCCGAACCTAAACCCTTGCCATCAATAAGCGCCTGGCCTGAAGGCACAAAGTGACAGAGTAATACTTTCACAATTAATTTCCTTAACTGCCGCTGCTGGTCTTTGGAGACTGGTCTCCTCTATGGGACATTGCTTCAGAAGCAAAAGTGGACATTTTTCAGTACACAAGCATTGCTAGGCTTGTTTAATCCCATGGGGTGAAGTAAATCTGTGTAAGCTTTGCAGTTCTGTGGCTGATTCAACACAGCCTCAGAGAAGCCTACTCTTCACCACATCTAAATAAAAAAAAATTTTTTTTTTAATTAAATAGCAGACCAAATCATCTATCTGGAGCAGACAAGACTGAGGGAATTCACAGTTTCTGAGAGCCTGATTGCAATATTCCATCTTCATCTTCTCACTAGCCCTTTGAAGCTGGCTATTATTATTCTCATTTTTAAGATTAAAAAGTTGAGGCTCAGGAATTATGTAACTTGAACAAGTCTATAAAAATAAAAACTGACCAAATTCTGTTAAATTCTGAATACCAGGTTTTCCCCGCTTTGCTACCGTTTCACAAAAACTCTAGGTGAGATCTCCAGAGTCATCATGTCCTCATTTACTCCAAGTACTACACAACCGATCCAAATTCCTAATTTTAAACAGCTTACAGTTGAAAACATTATTGCAGACCAGTCATTGTTTTTCACTTGCATTAAAAGACTGATCAATGAGCAGCCTGCACTTTTCTTCCTTTATTGTTATTTTTTTGCTTATCTTTTTTTTAGAAGGCACTCTATAAACAACATTCTAATTTAGAAAAGAAAGTCTACCCCGAATTTGTACTTGGTACCAATTTATGTTGTAACATTACTGACAGTGTCGCTTAACGTGCCTGGTTGCCCATGGTCTAAATGTAGGTAATTTACAAACCTTTAACAATTTTCAGCTTTGCTAAATGGTACAGAGAACTGCAATTACATTTAAAATGCACTGGCACTCTATATGTCAGTGAAAAGCACCTACAAAGACATAATTACAATGTAATTGCCTACAAGTTCATGAAGTAAACATACATTATTAGAAGCCACTTGTCTGTTCAATTTCAGTAACATTATAGCTAACATAGTGCATAAATAGGGAGCCATTTTGTGACTAGTTACTGTAATAACAGGAGTTTAAATTAAAATGTGGCAGCTAAGTACATGTATTCTTGAGATCATTTCAGATATGTTATTCAATCTCAAGTGGCTTGATTTTAGTCCTTAAAAATTGCATTTTAAATATTATATTCATTTTAAGGAAATATTTACAACCAATCCATCGTGTCAGATTTGATTGAAAATTGGTGTTATGGAAAAAGTGTTTCGAAAAGTTTTAACTATGGGAAGAAATAAAGAGATTCATATTTGCCATACATTTAGAAATATGATGCACATATAATAGAATGGCCAATTGAGATCTATTGCTGCACAAAACATACCAATCAGTAGCTTGAAATCATTAACATTTTTTACACTGTATTGTTATGCACATATCATCCCAGCTTTTACATTTTCATCGGTCACATCAAATATGCATTATTTATGCCAAAGGATTTTTGAGTTGCACAGTTTGGAGGAGAAGGATGGCATGAACAGGGGTCCTAGAAATTGGCTTTGACTCAAAATATTTTAGTGGCTCCTCTAAAATGACTGACTGTTCTTTGAAATATGATAAAAGAAGTAAATGGTAGAGATGGAGGACAGAGGAAGGAGGTGACCTCAAGCCTGAAACTTATATCAGCAGGAGATATTAGTAATAATTATATTTGTAACAGAGGACCTTTTGTCCTGAAGTTTCCCAAAGCACTTAGCACTTAGCAAAAACGGTCTCAGTACCGTTTTTGGCACACATCTGGCCCTGAGTTGAAGAACAAGAAGAAAAAAGACAAGGAAACAAGATGCCTTATCCAGTTTCACAGAGAGCCAGATTTTAGCCAGACCAAAAGAAAACAAAGGAAATGAACCTTTGGCAAGATTTTCCATGAGCACTTTCTGCAGTGATTGCTGAGATAAGACACTCAACTTTAAATACTACTGAATTATTTTAAGGAGAAATAAAAGTATTTGCTTTCTCCTTGAGAGAAAAGATTGTCTTTTCCTTTTTCTTTTAACAGTCTTATCAAAATGTGATAGACATGTAATAAATTCTGTATACTTAAAAAGCAGCATTTGGTATATTTTATATGTATACACCCATGAACTGGCACCACAGTCAAGATAATGAATGGATCCTCATCCCCACAAATTTCCTCTTGCCGCTTTGTAATTCCTTTCTGCCGTCCCATGCCTATCCTCCACAGGCAATCACTGATCTTCCTGCTACTATAGATTAGTTTGTATTTTCTAGAGTTTTATTTAGATGGAATCATACAGTATGTCTTCTTTTTAATTATTTCCAGATTCATCCAACAATTCATTTTTAATTGCTGAGTAATATTCCACTGCATGGATAATCCACAATTTGTTTATCCATTTCCCTGTTGATAGACATTTGGTTTGTTCCCAGCTTGGGGCCACTCCAGATAAAACCAATATGTAAATTCATATACCAGTTTTTGTATGGACATATGCTTTCATTTTTCTTGAGTAAACATCTAAGAATTAGATGGCTGAGTCATGCGGTAGACATATAATGTCTAAGAAATTTCAAGATATTTTCCAAAGTAGTTGTGCTATTCTGTGTTCACACTAGCAGTGACTGAGAGTTCTAGTTGCTCCACATTCACATCAATACTTGATGTGATCAGCTTTCTTTTTTTTTTTTTTTAATTTTAGCTATTCTGGTAGGTGTATAATGTTATTTCATTATGGTTTTAATATTAATTTCCTTAATGGATAATGATGCTAAAGAAAAGATTCTTTTCATGTGGTCATTTACCATCTGTATACCTTGTTTGTGTAGTGTCTGTTCAACTATACTGAGCATTTTCATAATTGGGTTGTTTATTTTTCTTACTGAGTTTTGAGATTTCTTTAGATAAGTATTCTAGATACAAGTGCATTATCAAACACATGATTTACAAGCATGTTCTCTCAGTGTTTGGCTAGTCTTTTTTTTTTATCCTCTTAGCAGTATATTTAGAAGAAAAGATGTCCTGGAGGGAGGGTATATCTTAGTAGTAGAATGCTTTCCTAGTGTGCATGGGGTCCTGGGTTCAATCTCCAGTACCTCCATTAAAAAAAATTACCTACTCCCCCCAAAAAACCAAAAACAAACAAGAAAAAATTTGAAAAAGATATCCTTAATTTTGATAAATCCGATTTTTAAATATTTTCCTTATAGATCATATTTTAGTGTTTTAGCCAAGAAATGTTTTTACCCTACATTTTTACCCTATGTTTTTTCTAGAAGTTTTATAATTTTAGGTTGTACATTAAGATCCATTATTCATTTTCAGTTAAATATATTTCATGGTATGAAGTATTAATTCAGGTTCTTCTATTGCTTATGAAAGTCCAGTTCTATTTTTTTACTCACTAAATCTCTTTCACTCCAGTATTGAAAATCAATTGTTAATACATTTGTGGGGCTATTCCTGGATTCTCTCTTCTGTTCCATTACTCAATTCACCTATATTAATGTTAATACAGAAACTTGATTTCTGTAGCTTTAAAACAAACCTTGAACTCAAGTAGTATTAGTATGCCACGTTTACTCTTCTTTTTCAAAGTTGTTTTGTCTTTTCTAAGGTTTTTCTGTTGCCAAATGAGTTTTAGAATCAGCTTGTCAAATTCTACAAAATAGCCAGGCTGGAGTTTGAATTAAATGTAAAAATTGATTTGAGAAGAATTGACATGTTAATATCTACTGAATTTTCTGATCCATAAGGACAGTATGTCTTTTCAATTCCTTGGTCTTCTTTAATTACCCTCAGCAATATTTTGTAGAAATATTTCCTGATCTTCAATTATCTGGAAGAGTTTGTGTAAAATTGGTGTTATTTCTTCGTTAGATGCTTGTAGATTTTTCCAGGGAAACCTTCTGGGCCTGAGCTTTTCTTTGTGGAAAGATTATTAACTCTAAATTCAATTTCTACAATATCTTTAAAGATATAAGGCTATAAGGTTATCTACTTTCTGAGTGACCTTTGGTAGCTTATCTCTTTTAGGGAATGTGTTTAATCTAAATTGTCAAATTTATTGGCAAAAGTTCATAATATTTTCTTATTATTGTTTAAAAATCTTTAGAATCTTTAATGATGTCTCCACTTTCATTCCTGATATTGTTAATTTGTGTATTCTTTCCTGTTTTTTCTCACCTTTGTGACTAGAAGTTTATAAATTTTATTGATCTTCTCAGAGAAGGAGCTTTTGGTTTATTTATTTTCTCTACTGATTATCTGTTATCTATTGTATTGATTTCCTCTTTGAACCATATACTTCCTTACTTATTCTTCCTTTGGGTTTAATTTGTTCTCCTTTTTCTATTTTGTAAGGTAGAAATTGAGGTTACTAGTTTGAGACCTTTCTTATTTCCTAACTAACTTAGAAGTTTTAGTGCTATGAATTTCTTTTCATTTGGCTTCATCCCATGAATTTTGATTTGCTGTGTGTGGTTTTCATCCAGTTCATAATACTTTCTAATTTCCTTTTCTGACCTATGGTTTATTTTGAAGTATGCAATTTAGTTTCCAAATATTTGGGATTTTCTAGAGATCATTCTATTACTGATTTGTAATTTAGTTCCATTGTGATCCGAGAACATAACTTTGTATGACTTAAATTCTTCTAAATTTATTGACTTTTTTTTTGCCTATTATATGATCTATATTGGGAAATGTTTTATTTATATTTGGAAATCGTATTAGTCACTTGAGTGTTCGAATGTGGTAGCTTTAATGTTTATATCATACAGCTTTAAATTATTAGTGTGTACTTTCAAGTGATATAATACCACTTCGTGTATAATATGAGAACCTCATAACAGAATTTCTCCATTTCTTCACTCCCAGACTTTGTGTTACTGTTGTCTTTTTTTAAAATAGTTTTTTCTTTTTTTATACCTTTTCATGTATTTAATTTTGTTGAGGGGGTAATTAGGTTTATTTATTTGTTTTTTTTTTAATGGAGGTACTGGGGATTGAACCCAAGACCTCGTGCATGCTAGGCATGCACTCTACCACTGCACTATACCTTCCCAGCTCTGTTACTGTTGTCTTAAACATTGCTTTACATATGTTATAAAACCAACAATGTTTTATGATACTTGGCTTTAAACAGTTATCTTTAAAAAATTTTTAAATAATAATACAAAGTATTAATATTGTAGTTTTTGGTGATCATTTTCAGCGATCTTTGTTTAGACTGAGATTTTCATCTGAAGGACTTCCTTTAATATTTCCTGTAGTGCAGGTTTCCTGGTGATGGATTCTTTCAGTTTTTGTATGTCTTAGAAAGTCTTTATCTCACCTTTGATTTTATTGTTTTTTCTTTTTGTTTTGTGTCATGCTACTTTTTTATTTACCAGGCAATGTTTTAAGCACCTTGAAGGTTTTCTTTTTAGTTTATTATGTTTTTAAGAACATTTTTTATTGTAATATACACAACACAAAATGTGTCATTTTAATAATTTTTAAGATAAAATGGAATTAATTACATCGACATTGTTGTACAACTATCACCACTATCTATTTCCAAAGTTTTTATCAGCCCAAAGAGAAACTTTGTACATAATAGTATTTCCCACTCCCCTCTCCTCCCAGACCCTGGCAGTCTCCAGTCTACTTCTGTCTCTATGAATTTGCTTATCCTGGATATTTCACATGAGTGGAACCACTTAATATTTGTCCTTTTATGTCTGGCTTAATTTACTCAGAATACTACTTTTAAGATTCATCCATGTCATAACATATATCAGAACTTCATTTTCAGCACTAAAGAAAATTCCATTGTATGTGTCCATATCACGTTTTGTTTATCCATTCATCTGTTCATGGATGCTTGTGGGTCATTTCCACATTTTAGCAGTTGTGAATAAATATTGCTACAAACATTGGTGAACAAGTATCCATTTGAGTCCATGTTTTCAGTTATTCAGTATATATCAAGCAGTGGAACTTTCAGGGCTTTGGTAATTTGGTTTAACTTTTTGAGGAATCACCAAAATCATATTTGTTTTTGAAAGATATTTTAACCGAGCAAAGGTTTGAAGTTAATAGTTATGTTTTCTTTCTTATTTCTTTTCCTGTTAGTACTTTAAAGATGTTGCTTCTCTGTCTTCTGGCTTGTATTATTTCCAAGTTGAAACCATATACCATATTTATTTTCATTCCTCTAAGTATAATGTGTCTTTTTCCTTTCCCTGCTTTCAAGATTTTTTCTTTATGACTAGTTTTAAGCACTTTGGTTATAATGTGCTTTGATTTGATTTTTCCTTGTTACTTGTATTTTAGGCATGTTGGGCTTTATGAATCTGCTCATTTATAGTTTTCATCAAATTTGGAAAATTTTCTGCCACTGTTTTTCAAATATTTTTGTTCTGCACTCTTTCTATCCTTTTCTTCAAACACTCCAATCACATTTATATCAGAACTCTTGAAGTTGTTTTATTTCACTGGCACACTGGTTTGTTTGTTTGTTTGTTTGTTTATCTTTTGCTCTCCATGCTTCATCTTAAGTAATTTCTATTGCTACATCTTCAAGTTCAAGAATACTTTGCTAACATTTTGTTCCACAATGCCTAACCTACAATTAGTTTTACCCAGTGTATATTTAGTCTCAGACATGATACTTTTTATCCCTAGAAGATTAATTGGAGTCTTCTTTTTAGCTTTTGTTGTCACCTTCTATGGTAAGTCTTTTGTCTAGTGTCTTTTTTTCCTAGCTTCTTAAATATAAGGAACTAAGTTATAATAACTGATGTAATGTTCTTGTTGACTAAATTCTACCCTAGATGCCATTTCTAGCTCTGTTTCAGTGTGCTGCTTTTTGTCCTTATTATGGGTCATACTTTCCTGCTTCTCATACCTGATAGCTTTTTTCCAATGCCAGACATTGTGACTATTACCCTCTTAGTTTATTCTGGGATGTTAACTGAAATAATTTAATTCTTACAGGTTTGGCTTCTAATTTTATTAGGTAGGATCAGAATATGGTTTAATTTAGTGCTAACTTTGTTTTACTATTTAATTTAGTGCTAACTTTGTTTTACTGAAAAGTCTACCAAATGCCCCATGAACTATGAATTTTTCACTCGTAATTCTTATAGGAACAGACACTATTCCCCAGACTTTGGGGATCTCTATGAATTGTTTCTTTTAATCATTTTGGCAATTCTTTCTCTCATCTCAAGTCATTTTCTCACACACATTTACTGATCAGAACTCAGTCAAATACTCCAGGGGGGACCCTCTGCAGTCTGGAGTTCCCTCTCTGGGCAGATCTCTCCTCTTCCATACTCTTTCCTTCCCTAAGGTGGCTGTGAATTTCCTAGACTACCAGCAAGCTCTTATAAACCCAAGGAAACTTCCAACTGCTTCCATTTTCCCCTTCTTGACACAATAACCTGGAAAAAAATGTCCAGGTAATAAGCTGGGGTGGTTATAATGCTAACCTCATTTTTCCCCATTTTTCAGGGAAGAATCACTGCTCTTTGTTGTCTGATGTCCAGTGTCTTGAGAATTGTTGTTTCATACATTTTGTCCAATTTTTTGGTTATTTCAAATAGGATGGTAAATCTAATCTCTGTTATCCCCTCCTGGCCAGAAACAGAAATCAGACCCTTTAGTTCTTATTTCAAGCCTTACTAAAATTATCTCTTCAATGATAATGTAGGGAAAGGCATATACAATTGGAATGCTTACTAAATCCCACTATATAAATGGAATCTAACATTTTAACACTTGCTAGAAATTGAAAAGAAGCTTAGATAAGACAAATATGTCTTCATTACTTTGGAAGTTAATTCATCCATTAGTGAATGAGCTTTAATCACTTGACTATTTTTTAGCAAATATTTATTGAGTGTCTGTAATTGACCAGACACCATTCTGGGCTTTGTCTATACAAAAATAAATAGAATATGCTTCACTCCCTTGAGGGACTCACATTGTAATCCAGTAGCCAGACATGTAAACTAATAACAATAGTACATCTACTAAGTTCTATAACCAAGTCATGTTCAAGGTATTTATTCTCTTTAAAGAAACAGAGGCCTAAAGACCATGGCACGTTGAACGAACTATAAATGGTTTAAGCATTACTACAAAGGGCATTGAAGAAAAGCATAAGATGAGATTCAAAAGGAAGAGAGAATTCAAATAAGAAAGATCTTGAATATCATTCTGAAGAATCCAGGCAAAAGAAAATGAAAGCTGTTGTAGAGGTGTGCTACAATCAAACTTTCACGTTCCATTAACCCCATTGGAAGGAGTATCAGATAGATTAACAGGCATCAGAAAATTATAGCCCTCAGGCCAGATCCAGGCCACTACGTTTTGTGTGTGTGGATAAAGTGTTATCAGAACGTAGCCGCACGTGTTTGTTTACATAGTGTACTACAATGAGGGAGTTGAGTAGTTACAACAGAAGCCATATGTCCTGCAAAGCTGAACATATTTACGACTGAAGACTTTACAGAAAAAGTTTGCCAACCCATGGATTAGAGGGAGTCAAGAATGATTTCAGAAACTAATTAGAAAGGTTCCAGCCATAATTCTAATGAGGCACTATAAGAGCCTGACATTTAACAGGGTTTCTCAAATGTTTAGTGTCGTTGGACCACCATAGTCACTATTTCCTTCAGCACTAAATCAAAATCAGGAGGCATTTTGTTAACCACCAACTGGTATCTACGAATAAAGCAGTATGTGGGCAAAGTAGCGTGTGGATCAGCAGAGATGTTTATTAACTCAGCAATGCCTTCTGTTGAGCGCATTGCTTGTGCTCCCTCGGAAATGAGCCTGAAGCCCCTTCTCCAATCTACATCACAGCTCATGAAATAAGTATTCTTCTCCTGTAGTTTAGGTGTTCAGAAACAAACATCATAATCAATGATTGAGTCTGTAACTTTCCCAGTACATATATTAAGAACAGATTCCCACTCTGTAGGTTTCATCCAACTATAAGTCAAAATCTCTTCTTACTCACACAACATAGTGTTCTCTTCCCAGTAGTGTGCTTATTGACACACAAAGCCAAATGGTGTCATTCGACAGAGGAATTTTGCCAACAGCTTGCCTCACTTTCTTCTGAGCGTAATATTTGTCGCTTCGCAGATGGTTTTACAAGCTTCTTGGCAATGCGTGACTTGTAAATGGTTTTACTATAAAGAAAATAGTAAATTTTGATCATTTTCTATTTTTGCAGAAAAACCCATCCATTTCTTGCTGAAAAGCATGAATCTGTGATTGTTCGGGAGATATCTGATTGCTTCACCAGTGAGGGAGTTCATTTTGCTTTTAAAAATGGCATAAAAATCTTCATCACTTTATGTCACTATTTAATCGCATTTTATAACAGACAGTACCCTGAGGATTAACGTGGTCTCTAGTTGGGCAAATAAAAGCCGTTGTTCATATATCAAGTGCCACACTTTGCATTCCTTGTTTTCTTTATCACTTTCTTCAGAGATATCATGGTACATTCTCTCATTTCTATACATACAGGTTTACATTTTATAATTTCACTGGAGTATTGTTAAATATTTAATTATGGCATTATTCTGAATAGTGCTACTTGATTTTGAAGAATTGCTTTTCAATGACCAACTTTTGAGCCATTTATGAAATAAAAAAATTAGAGACCTAACACAATCAATTAGTTAAAATAAAAATAAGTATTTAACATATGTGGGATATAATATACAATTATATGAAAAAAAATAACGAAGTGAGCTATCTCCTGAAAAATAAACGCAGCTGCAATAAACAGATAAACACACCCTTTTCAGTACCTTCACAATGTTTAATATAGTGAAGATTACTAAGCAGATGCCAGGATTTTTATGATAATATTAATGAGCTTTCTTTTTCAATTTCCTGAAAATGTGAAAAAAAATTGTACACCTTTTTCTTCCCAAACTGCTGAATTCCCTGTGGACCACTTGATCAATTGGCCATTCTTTGAGAACCACAGTTATAAGTTGGGCTTAATATGTCAGCTACATATAATAAAATATATAAAAAACTTATTCAACTCTCTGGCTAAACTGCCATATATTTTTAATTTAAGTGAGAAAATGTATACATATTGCACTTAGTGAATTATAATAAGAATTATAACCTACAGAGTAGATAAAATTAAATAAGTTGATAGTGTTATAGATCATTTATAGCATTATTTCTGTTTATTTCCTGTTTCATTTTGCAGGAGGATTTAAAGATGTCTACATAAATACTGGTGATACGAAAGGATTAATAGCCAAAGAAATCTGATTGAAGGGAAAATGTGATTAAGAAAAAAAGTCCATGAGAGGGATAAGCCTGCAAAATGCATAGTAAATGTTCCTATAGAAGTAAGAGCACTGGGTCATGAATTTAGCTCAAATTTCATGTATGTAAAGTAAAATCATAGTGTTATTTATTTGAAAGAATTGTTACTGAATTATCCAATACCTAAATGAGAATGCCAGAAATCTTTCTCATTGAAGTCTCATTGACAAAGACTTCATGTGCTCCTACCATAATTGAGCTGTTTTTATATTCATTAATGAATATAATACAACATTACTTGCAATAAATAATATATGTTGAATGAGCCATTCATCTGTTATCACCCTCCATTGGATTAGTCCATTTTTAAGGTTGTTACTCAAGTTTTAAGACATTTTAAGATAAGCTACACAAAGTATATAACTAATAAAAGATTTTCTTGGTAAAAATTTACATATCTGTGGTAGGCTGGTAAGAAATGTAGTTTGAAGAAGCCAGACTTTTCATGCTGAATCACATTCCATTATACTAAGAATAGTGATATTTCTCTTTGTATATATGAGTATGAAATATTTCCATAGAGTCATAAATATGCTTTACCACTTCTTTATTAGGAATAAATTATAGCAAAACAAAATGCTGAAGAAGATATGATTGTTAAGCTCATTTTTGAAAACTCGGTTGTATTAAAAGAGTCTCTCAATCAGAAATTTGATTGATCCAAGTAATAGTTTTATATCCAGGCCTCCAGAATTACCTGCTTTTTGGCCATATCTAATTTGTCATCACTTTTAAGTCCAACATTAACAAAAACTCTCAGAAAGTATAACACATGGCACAAGTGAAAGCAAGTATGAGATGTAATCACTGACATTCAATAGTGAATAATTTCAGAATTGATCAGAGAATACATAGATGCTCAACAAATTAATTACTGTAAAGTAGAAATAATTGAGTGGACTTGATAATTATTTAAATCCTAAATTAGAAGTTCTACTAATTGGTTCCATCACAAACTAAAACCAATGGATGCAATACAATGTTTACTTCTCTCCCCATTTAAAAGACTCATATGTTAAAACAGAAATGTTGACACTTCAAAGCTGAAAGAACATGCCTCCAAGTATAGGAAAAACTCTATAGCTCAGAGTACTGCATAGAGTTATGGTATTTATAAGTTCTAGTGCAAAATCTTACACTAGTAATACTGAAAGCATCTCTTACCTATATACCTGTCAGCTGTATATGTAACTTATAACTTTGAGAAGATGCATTAAAACATTAAATATTTAACAAGCATAACATTACATTCAGAATGAACCATAGCAGATCTTTGTAGGTGTGTTTTTTAATATTAAGAACAAGAAGCAGTATGTTAGTAATTAAGTAAATACGATAGTAAGTATAGCTTATACTCGAAGCTTATCACTCCCCAGGGAACAGATATTTAATTTGTGGTCATGATAATAACCACCTAATGAACTTCACATCTTTCAGGAGAGCTTAATAAACTTCAAAGAAGACAAAACAAGAATGTATGAGTAAAAGTACATCCTTAGCCTTTCATTAGGCAAAATGAGCATGAGTCCTGGCCCAGCATGGCTTCCAAAGTTAGCACTCCCAGCGACAAAGCAAATGTATGCAGAGAAATGTACAACAAAAGACATAGCTTTTAAAGCTCCAGTTGCGTTTCCACAAATGTTGCTTACAAAAGCCACCATTCTCTGTGTTAACAAAAAGTTGTGGATCCGTTCTTCACTAAATCCTCTTTTCTTGCATAATCCACCTTGTGCACTTTATCTGGAGTGTGTTTTATCTGATCTAATCCTGGGCTCATTCACTCTCAGATAGAAGCAACAGGATTATTTCACACTTAAACGAGGTCCAATCTTTATGTGGTCCGTAAGAGGACACCTGGCTTATACAGAACTTAAGCAGAAGATTAACCAGGTGCTCAAGGCACATAATAATTTCAAATATAATATCAGCTTATAATAAAAAGAATTACTGCCAGACCATATCAAAGATACATTTTAACATCCACACATTAAGGTCTATACAAGTCTATTATACAGATATTTTATGCATTTTGTGTTTACACACCTATACATGTAAGAGTTTTCCTTTCAAGAAAAGATTCTACATTCTGTTGGGAATTTTATGACTCACAGAAAGTATTCACATTTTCATTCATGTCTTTCTTTCATATTCAGCACATCCACAGATTAAAATGGGTTGAGTAGGACTAGGCTTTGTGGCTTAGCAAATTAGTCCTTGATTTTTTTATTTTAATGCAGTGGACAAGAAAGCTCAATAGGAAATAATCTAAGCCCCCGCGAAGCTAGAAAACATGGATTAGTATGAAGTAAGTCTAGTTTCCACAGCCTGGCTCTACATTTACATACACACACAGAGACACACACACACACCCATATATATATTTTCATGTTTTACATATGTAATATAGTATATAATGTATATATATTATATATGTGTGTGTGTATATGTGTGTGTTGTGAGCATATATATTTTAAATCTGTTGAGTGGGTATCCACATGTTTCCCATGCGTCTTACTTGCTAGCTTATCATTACCAATATGTTGAAGGCTCAAATTCACTTTATTTTTTTTTTTCACAAATCCCTTCTGCCTTTAGCTGACATTCTTTTTTTTATACATGTACATACATATATTCTTTTTCATATCTTTTTTCATTATAGGTTACTATACGATATTGAATCTAGTTCCCTGTGCTATACAGTAGAAACTTGTTTATTTTGTATCTGGATGGAGATTGTTATTCTTAGTGAAGTGAGTCAAATTCACTTTAAATACAGCTTTCTGATTCCAGAGTCTACAAATGTCTTAAATATTAAAAAATTAAGTTAAAGCCAATCAGAGTTCTAGAATTGCTCTTTTGACTATAAAATCTATACAAGTGTTATATACGTTCCCTTTGAAATTTGTATAAATGTTTTTTAAAAGGAAGAAAGTGTCAGAGACACTTAAGGAAAATGGAAGGTGATAATGGCATGTATATATTTTGAAGAGCACATCTTGGTTTTCACGTCTGTATCAGAGAAACGGAATGTGAGTAATATGTGGGGAAGACTTGAAAGCACAACAATTGCAATGTTTTGTTGGGTATTTTAATAATCAAAATTTGTTAAATAAAATTAAGCATCCAAATAACTGAGAAGCCAATTCCAGGTAGAAATAGTGTAGATCAAAATGCCATCTCTTTACCTGTTACTCACAAAAAGTCATAGCTTGAATGATTAAAACTTCCTTATCTCCTTTGAGGGTCAGTTTCTTTACTTGCAAAATGAGGGAGTTGGAGCAACTCTTCATTCTTTTTTTCTTCTAACATTACTCTCAAACAGATAAAGATCTTTATATTTTATTGATGGAAGAATATATTCCAGACATTTATTCTAGTATTTTAGAGTGATACATCAATTTATGAATCCCCTAGGAACAAGTAAATTTCATAGCAGAGTTAACAGTGCTATTAAAACAACTTAATAAATTATGAGGAGTCGTGTTTCTTTGATCATTCTGTGTAGTAATTCGATTTCCACCAAGCTGTGTGTGAGTTTAGATGTGCCGAACATAAATAATGACAATCGCATCTTCAAGTAAAATATTCAAGTCTAGTTACCTTGCCAGGTTATAAAAGACAATTACATTATGTGATTTGAAGTGCATGCTGTATTACTTATATGAAATTTATAAATTTAATTTTCAAAACTAATATTGAAAATTTATCAGAGAAAATTAAAGCTAAAAGCTAAAATCGGCATGCCCCAACACTTAATCAACTTAATCATTCTAGGTTTTTTTTTCAAATCACTAATCTTTTTGTTGTCAATATATTGGTAAAATAATAAATTCTTTTACCTTTAAAATAATTGTATCATATTGACACAACAAAGAAGATATACATCAAAAATGGAATAAATGTTTACAAAATTAATTCTCTCAAAATGAGTGATCATCAAATTCTCATCAAACATGGTCACTTACCATTGACATTAGTTGAATCAGGCCTCTTTGTTCTTATTAATCAAAAAACTAGAAAACATATCTCTTAAAAAATTTAAAATTCAGGTACATAGCTGACTGCAGTGGGGTCAATCCTAGGCATAGATAACTGAGATTTTCATTGGTGAAATGGAGGGTGGAATAAAATTTTAAACGTGTACAAAGTAGCATTAAAATATAAGATAAACTTAGAATGAAATAAAAAGAAAAAAAACATGTGCAGAGGCTGGGGAGGAAGAGTTGCCTATTCTGTCTAAATACACATCAATTAAACATAATTGGTTAGAACACAATAGGAAGAATCAGTGTCCCCAGTACAGGAAGGTACTGTGTATATACGTGTAATTGTGTCACTGCCTACTGGTAGATGTCATGATATTCTTAGTTAGACATTTGGTTACTGATTACTACTTGCTCAATACTCGTTCACAGCCTTTGCACATATTATCTTATTGATTCCCAGAACTCCTTAATGAAGAATTAAAGTATTATATTTCTCCCTGTTCTACAGATGAGGAAACTGAGAGTGAGAGAGATTACATATCTTGCCTCATGGTAAGTCTAGATCCTTCTCACACTTCATTCATCAGACTATGCATCCTTTCAGAGAATACTTTACTGCCTTCTTCCCGCAGGCTAAGCAGCTCCTTCCACTCTATACAAAGCCACCTGAGCCCATCAGAAGTTGTTTTGCCGAAACTACGGCCAGTTTACCAGAAGGAGGGGAAACTCTACCAACATTTATGTCATCACTTAAACTACCCATCAAATGCCTCCTCTAATTTTGTTCATTACATTTTTGGGGGTTTTTTGTTTGTTTTTTTTTTTCATTTTTTTTTATTAATAGCATAAACAAAATAAAGCAAACAAAATCACAGATGAAATACAGGATGCTCAGTTAAATTTCAATTTCAGATAAAAAATGTCTTGTTTTTATTTGCAAAATATGGAAAACTGTTTTTGCATTTAGTACTGTATGAGTTTCATATTGCTTCTGAAATAAATTGCTGTTTGTAATAAATTACAAACTTAGTGCCTTAAAACAGCACAAATGTATGCTTTTGTAGTTCTGGAAGTCAGAGGTCTAATGTTTAGGCATTAATAGGGCTGTGTTCCTTCTGGAGACTTCAGGGGACAGCCCATTTCCTTGCCTTTTCTAGCTTTTGAAGGTTGCCTACTTTTCTTGGCTCCTTCCCCCTCTTCAGAGTATCTTCTCTCCTCTCTGAACTCCTGCCTCTGTATTATAAGGGTTCTTGTGAAGACATTGAGCCCACCTAGATAATCCAAAGATTAGAGGGTAATTCTCCCATTAAATTCTCCTTAACGTAATCACACCTCTAAAGATCCTTTTGAATGCAAGGTAACATGTTCACAGGTTCTGGTGATTATGATGTGTATCTTTAAGGCGAGGGGTACAATGCTGGGGGGAATTCAAGTTTAAGTAATTTCTTAAACTTACTAAAATACTTCATCTGCTTCTATGCTAACTGTTGTTTCTTGTGCCCCATCCCTTGCTCCTGAGTTGACTTTTTCTCTTGGGGAACTGAATGTTTCACTAGTTCTTTTAATAAGGTCTTGTGGGTTCTTTTAATAAGGTTGAGTCTCTTTGTCTACATGTATCAGAAAATCTGTTGTCATTGCTACTTATTCAATCATACTTTGTGTTTGACAATATATGACTTTACTCTGGGGACCTCTGCTCTGCCTCAGCCAATCTTGGGAGGGGTTGTGAGTCAGACCTGACCAATCAGACTACTGTATTTTTCTGAGTAGGCAGGTATTCTATCAGTGCCCAAAAGTTGCAGTGATACTTTTGATGGGGTTATTGAAGGAGATCTCTCCTAGGGGGATTTAAGCCAAAGACGGCTGCTATCTTGAGGAGAGAAACTATCTGATAACGGAGCCAAAACTCCGGAGAGCAGAACTGAGAGATGGAAAGAAACATTGTGTTCCTAGATCAAGCTACTGGTGAAGCCAGATCTTTTCAATTAGGAGAGCCAATACATTTTCTTCTTTGTTTAAGCCAGTTTGCCTAAGTTTCTGATTGCTTGAAGTCAAGAGAAACCGATAAACATATTAAAATGATTATTTATGTGCAGATGCATTGTGTAATATTTTATAATAACTATGTGTTAATTTTAAGTGAGGGAAAAAATTAAGTTTTATGGACAATATATCTATTAATACTGATTCAGAGGCGCAGAACATTGATTTCTCTCCTAGTATAGCCACGGTTCTAATAAGCTGAAAACACAAACAAAAGAAAATCAAAAAATGGAAAGGATCAAGATTCCCTTAGGCAATAGCTCAGGGCTCACCATGATCACACTTGCCAGTTTGACCTCCATTTGTCCCTATGAATGATTTCATAACCTACTCCTCTGAGGTTCCTCAATCTCATTCAAAAAAACTGTGTGAAAGAAAGGAAATATTTTCCAATTATTGTGTGGTTATGGACTAGCTGTAGAGCCTTGGAAAGTCTATGAATTTTCTGATCTTCGACTCCATTTCCTACAGAGTTCTTTTTAATGTCTAGAAACAGTCTGTGAATAAGTGTGAAGAGAAAGGCAGGGCATCCAGCCTCTGTTGGCTTATCCTTTAATGTAATGGGAAGATAGTTCAAGATACATGTATTTCATCGTCAAAACTACTCCCAACTTCTTAGACAATATATCAGGTTTATACCATAAACAAAACACTTTAGGAGAAGATTTGATATTTATCTGGGATGTGCAAGTGTTGGAAATTTATTCTTATTGATTAGACGTTTACTCTGATTGGTCAGAGGTCAGGGTACACTGATTGTTAAGTGTTTTCCGTGTCACACTTGAGTGGAGGCAAATAACCATACAGACCATGGCTTTAAATAAGGTTATGTTCTCAGTCAGTAACTAGTCTTCCATCATGATCATGTCAGTGCTATCCCAGTATGGCTACCATATTTAATTAGGATTCAGTGAGGCTTTAGAACCCAATGTTTTCTTTTATACATACACACACATACATACACACACATTATATATATACACACACATCTTTCTATATATACATGTGTATATATACACATATAATCATATATATACATCTACATATACACATCTCTGTATATACATACATATCATATATTCATACACATGTATATATTAAATGTATATATTTTATACACAAAGGTTCATACATTTAATGTACATAAATATACATACACAGGCATATACACATATATTTTTTACCTCACCTTCTATAGGAAATGGTTGCTTTCACAGAATACAAAAGTGAACACAAATATAGAGAAACTGAAAGTAAATTTGTGAGGACACTGCAATGCACATATATTAGCATTAACAGCATGTAATATAGAAAAGCAGAATTCAGTATTTTGTCCCGCATACAGAGCCCAGTACACCCAAGAGTGTCTTAATTAAGAAGCCTCTAAACAGCAAGTTTATTAAATGAACATACTGAAGAGCTAACTCCTTCACTTTTAAATACGATGTAGGAATCCCACCCTGCTGTTATGTACAGTTATGCTCGTTTGTTTATCAGGAACCTACAGTTTACAGTTGCTACACACGGATTAGATGATGTTGTACTGTCAGTGTTTTAATGTTTTTTGTCTGAGCCAGAAATATTCCACTGACATTTACTTATTAAGCATCAACATATAGATTTGTAAATATTATTTTTCTTATTACAGTTTTTAAAAGTTCTTTGCAGACAATTTGAGGAACACAGTAATCTTAAAATCTACACATGCTCTCGCTAGCCAGAGAAACAGCTATAATATTTGCAAATCCTCACTGCCTCGTATAGATGCATACACACACCCACACATTCATATATTTCTGTTTTATGCATATTTGTATGTATGTATGTATGTATACACAGACACTTACTATTCTGAAAGTTGTCAACATTTTTGCTCTGTTAAATTTGGGAGAAGACCAAGACTTTATCTTTGGGGACACATGAAATCTTCTGTTTGGCAAAACTTTCAATAAGCCTTTAGCTATGCCAAGATAAAGACCTCACTATGGCATGGAAAGTTCATAATTATAAAGAGCTAAAGTTTTCAGCACAACCACATAAAAATCCCTCTTCTCTGGGATCCCTGGTTGGGTCTCAGTGTATGTAATGGAGAGCTGGTTCAGAGATTGGAGCTGAAGATGAAACATTTTGATTTTATCCTCTCTCTGGCAGAAACTTCTTGTTAGCTCTGAACACTCATCATCCTCCTGTTCAGTAGCAGGTCTTCAAATCTATTCGGGGAGGCATGTGGCCCTGCAGCTAGTGAGACATTTAAATTCTGGCCAATGAACTCAGCCATAAAAACCAACAACATAATGCCATTTGCAGCAACATGGATGCTCCTGGAGAATGTCATTCTAAGTGAAGTAAGCCAGAAAGACAAAGAGAAATACCATATGAGATCGCTCGTATGTGGAATCTAAAAAACAAAAACAAAAAAGCAAAGCATAAATACAAAACAGAAATAGACTCATAGACATAGAATGCAAACTTGTGGTTGCCAAGAGGATGGAGAGTGGGAAGGGATAGACGGGATTTCAAAATTGTAGAATAGATAAAGAAGATTATACTGTATAGCACAGGGAAATATACACAAGAGCTTGTGGTAGCTCACAGAGAAAAAAATGTGACAATAAATATATACATGTTCATGTATAACTGAAAAATTGTGCTCTACACTGGTATTTGACACAACATTGTAAAATGATTATAAATCAATAAAAAATGTTTAAAGATAAATAAATAAATAAATAAATAAATAAATAAATAAATAAATAAATAAATAAATAAATAAATTCTGGCCAATGAGGTGTAACCAAACATGTGCAGTCCTATGGGAGAAACTCTTATCTTAAGGGAATGAGCAGGCCTTTTTCTTCTTTCCCTCTGGGTGGAATAGAAAAGTGACCACATCCAGTTTGGGAATCTTGGGGGTACACTTTATGGCAGAGAAGCAAAATATGGTATTGATCCCCCATTTTCGGCCCTGCACAGCTGCCTCCTGAATTCTGTTACAACCTTATTTGGGGGTTACCATTAGAGCAAATTTCATTTCCTGACTGGTAAGTTCTCACTGAGATAGTGGAGACTGGAGGGGATTTATTTAGGGCAAAGGCAGTTTGGTCAGGAGAGGTAGCCCAACTGCTGACAGGGCTGAGGAGACAGGTACGATTTTTGAACAAGGTTTCAGTCTCTGTGTCCAGAAGTTCTGGTGCCTGGAAACTAATTTGGGGTTTTTGTTTTCCACATTATAAGTTCCCTTTCTTACCATCAAGACTTCAGTGAAGCGTAGGGAAATGGTTATATTCTGATATGAGCTACACATTAGGAAAGAAAGGATTATCACCTCTTCACACTTAGAACCTGGAGAAGCAGCCATAAAGAAATAAAAGGTCATCTATAGTCACTGCAAGAGTGATCCAAAGAGAACTGACAGGCTGACTTGACCAGGGACAAGGATGGATTTGTGGAACGTTCAAGCCCTCCTCTGATACTCTCAGAAATAATTGTTGAGGGGACTTCAGTAAAATCTTGGACTTCCTAACACAGGATGACTTGTTTTCCCATGGGCTGATAATAGAGAATGACAGTCCTGAAGAGTGGAGATGTGCGGTTATGAATACATGCCCGTATAGCTCCTAGGATATCTCTGAAGACCTATTGTTATTATTTTAGTTTTAAATATTTACATTTCTTTTAAAAAGAGGTGATAATCTCCACTGAAGTCTCATTTCAGAAAATAAACATCTAAACCCCTCATCCATATACATATTTCAGGAAATCAGTTGATTTCTTCAGTTGTGCACAATGATATTGAAAATTTCAGAATTTCTAGATTGGCAGGGAATACAGCGCATATACAAGCTGAGGACAAATCCTGGAATGCTGACAATCCCACGGTGGCCTTCAAATGCAGTAGGCAATAATTAGGAAGCCTGAAACTGGGGATTTATTGATAACTAAAAGAATCTGAGAAGAGAATTAGAAACTGTTAAGTGAAAAATAAAATAAAAACCTAACATATGTTAAGGGGTCACTTAAGAAGCCACGAAAACCATTTTCATTCTTGAAGAAAGATGTTAGAACAATAGTTTTTCTTTTTCAGAGTACAAAAACCAGAATTTGATAAAGCTAAAACACATCTTTTGAATAATTTTTGTGCAGAAACAATTTTTTTCCAAGCAATCTTTTTTTTTATTGTCAACACTATTTTAATCATTCATTAGCTTTCCCTTTACCAAATAATTTTCTTCAGATGTGTGTTTTGTATCTTCACATAATTGAATATTATTTATATCATTTTAGCACTTTATTCTTAGTGCTCAACATTTTAGGCTAAACAAAAAATAATTGATTGTCAAATTTTGGAAGAATTTTTCAATTTATTTTTAAGACAATTATTTTTTTTAAATGGTTGTCTAGAGTAACGAGAAAAGAAGGTAATTTGTCTCTTTAGAATCTAAAGTGTTTAAACTTCGTCAAGCTTTCTCTGTGGTAGAAAGAAGAAAAGAAAGAAGAAAAAGAAAAAGAAAGAAAGAGATAAAAAGAAAGACAGAGAGGGAGGGAAGCTGATGTTCTTATTTTTCCAAAGTTCTTCAATAAAAACAAACACCATGAAGGAAAATGTTTCACTGTTTCAAGACCAATATCTGAGGCCCACGGATGCCCATAGCTACTGGGTGAGCCATGAGGCATGGCTTCCAGGCTTTTCTAGGATAGTGGGGAGGATATTTACATGACATATACATCTTTTTAAAAATAAGATGCTTTAAGCATTCCAATGCTAATTCAGGACTAGACAGCGTTTACCTCATTCAGTCTATATAACAGCAGTATCTCTTGTCTTCCACACCAGAAATTCTGGTTCACAAAGACACTAGATAAAACAGAGTTAGAATATTCAATATCCATTTGCTTTATACTATCTTATATCACTTTATAATATGGATCCATAACAACAAAATGTGATTACTGAACAGCTAAAACAAATTTTGTACGTGCTTTTCCCATTCTACCACCATTTTTTAGGTTTGTAATGTAACTCCATTGTCAGATCATGTTGACATTGCATATCACAACCTCTTTCTTTTAATCCTTCTATAATTCTAGTTCTATAAGAAACTGTATATTTAATGCCAGTTCTTATGTAGCTGTCTCCCTAGTAATTTTGATTTCCTACAGTTGATCCTTTAGGAATGATCATGCTAACAATATCCCTGAGGTCTGACATTTTGATAATTGTTTGCTTTTACCCTCTATAACTTAAAGATACTTTTGTTACATTAAAAAAGTCTTTGGTTTACATTTTGTTTCCCTGAGTATCTTAAATATATGACTCCATTTCGTTGGGGGTTAAGGAATTGCTGTCAAAAGTTCTGAGAATCTAATTTTACTTATTTCACCTGCAAGTCACAGAATCATTTTCCTTAAATACCTAAAGGACTCTTTTCTTTGAAGTCCAGAAATTTTATAATTTGTTTTGATGTTGGCCTTTCTGGATTGATATTCTAGGTACAAAGGGCATTCTTTCAATATGTAGTTTCAAATCTGTGTATTTGTTTCTAGAAAAATGTACCGAGTTATAGTTCTTAATATTACTTCTGTTCTCTCGCTGTGGTTTGTTCTTCAGGGACTCCAATATTCACAGGTTAGGTCTAGTTTGTCTACCTTCATGACTTGGCAATGAGAGGAATGAGATTGGTGCAGAGAGCTTGGTAACTTCAGAGTGTTTTCCACTAATGTAAATTAAAATGCATGGACATAAATAGAAATATTTAAAAGAAAACATATAAACAAAGCAGTATGTATTAAATACAGGAGGGTGGTTCCTATGGAAGGAAGGAGAATAGAAGCAGGGATGGAAATAAGGAGAATAAGCACATAAATAAAACAAGAACAAGGCTTGTGTGGACCAAAGATGATAATACTTCATGAATTGAAGAATATCATTATCTTCATCTTCTGCATCTGAGGTCCTCTCCATGACAGAGAATTTATATGGAAAGAAAGTTTGTGCATTGTATAAAAATGGAAAATATTTAAAAAGGCAAGAAAATTTAAATCATCTGTAAGTCTACCATTTAGGGAGAACCACTGGAAATATTTTGAAATCTTTAAACAATATTTTGTCCTCTGTGTGTGTGTGTGTTCTGCAGTATTCATAGTTTGGGCTCTGTAATCACATGAAAATCCACAATTCAAATCACGCTCTATAACTCATGCATTCTCACTTGATATTTATTTCTGAGTTTTCTAATTCATGTTTATGCTGTTCTTCTGTGCCCTGAATAATTTTCTTAATGACTTTTAATTTACTTTGAAGTAATATGGATAGTTCTGACCACAACTGTGATGATAGTGGCTTTCGTTGTCTTTTGGAATATTACACTACTCCTTTTCACTTTGCTTGCTTTAACTTTTTACGGTTATTTTACCTTGATACATTTCTGTTGCTTATTTTTATGAGAATTTATCTGTGTTTTTAGAACGTGGCTTGGTGCACATATCTTGCTAACTTCAAAGAACTCTCCATTGATATGAACTAAAAATGCCTTTTGAAGTATGCCTTCAAAACCATGATTAATATTAACTATATAGATACTTATTGTATGTTGGTATAATAATTTATTTAACATTCGTTATTTAAAATTTATATCATGAACATTCATGATTGACTCCAATTTTTACTGTTATATATAAGGCTGTGATTGGCATTTCTGTACACAGATAATGGTCCAAATAATGAATTAGTGTTTCAGGATACATTCCTAGAAATTGAACTACAGGTTATAGTTTATATATTTCAATATTGCTTATCAGAAGGTTAAAAGTTTATAAAAAACTTTAGAAGGGTATGAAAGTGTTCATTTCAATACCGTCACCAATAAATTGCTGATTTGATAGGCTAGAATTGTATCTTTACTTTAATATGGATTTCTCTGCTAAAGGGTGAAATTGAATTTAATAATATTTTACTGGTGTTTTGAATTTCTTCTATTATGAATTTTCTTTTTTGTAATTTATTTGGTAAATTATTTTCCACCCCTGCAACACCCAAAATCTTCCACCCCTGCAACACCCTAAATCTTCTGTCTTCTTATCCTACTATATGGCACTTCCACCCTCAAGCCCTATGCCATGAACCCAGGACTCTTCTTGCTTCTCATGGTCCATTGTCATTTACATTCAATTCTGTCCCAAGTTCTCTAGAGTATATCTCAAAAAACAAAACAAAACAAAGCAAAACCAAACCAAAAAAAAAAAAAACCACCCTGAACTAAAATCTTCCCACTTTCTCAGTTTCTACTGCTCAGAATACCATTCGAACCTAAGCTACCTGGTCTCTGGACTTCCATGTCCACTCTCTCCATCCTCCGCACTGTACCCACCATGATATTCAAGTACTGTTCTCTCTAGTTCTCTGTGCATAGAACGGCTCTCCCAAACACATGCTATTCTGCTAGCTTTTTTATGACATTCTCATTGGATTCTAATTCATTATGTTTTCATCATTATTCTTTCCTACAGAATACAGAAATTTTGGTTTGTATTTTTCCTTTAACATAAGAATTAACTTCTTTTCAGTTTCCTGGTGAAAGGGCCTTTTTGTCATCACTGTAATTACTTGAGAATTTATTGCATTGCAGTCTGATAAAGTTTGTGTTTCTGTTTTTTTTTAATTATTTGTAATCTAATATATAGCTAATTTTAATAGATGTTTGTGTATCTTTGAAAAAGGCATATTTGTGCTATCAGGATCAAGTATTTGTTATATATCTGCAGATTTTATCTTACGGTTTTTTTTCAGGTCTTCTATGTCCTCACTAACATTTTGTCCCTTGCTCTGTCTAGATCTGAGGAAGGTGTGCTAAAGTTTCCTATTTTTAATATGTGTCTGCTCCTCCTTTCATCTCATTTCTGCTCTATGAAAGCTGTGCTGGTATTTGGTGAATAGATATTAATATCTTCATTGTGAATGGCAGCCTTTAGCATTACAGAGTGTCCTACTTTGTATTGCTGAATTCTTCTTGGCCTGAATTCTACCTTGTTTTAGATCAAGATCATGGCCCCTACTTTCTTCTTACTTGCCTTTACTTGATATATTTTTGCTCATGCTTTTATCTTTAGTCCATTCAATTCACTTTTATTTTAAGTATGTCTTTTGCATACGGCGGAAAGTTGAATTTTACTTCTTTAGCCAATCTGAAAATCCTTTTCTTATATTATGTAAGTTAAGCCCAGTAACATGTATTGATACAACTAATATGGTTGGTCTCAGTTCTGTGATAGAGTATTATTTTTCTAAGTGCGCATGTATGTTTACATTCCATTATATTAGCAGTTTGATTTGCTGTCTTTTTCTTTGTTATTTCTGTTGCTATTTGTGAAGGCTTGGACTCTTTTTCTAATGGTTTGTTTTACAGAAATACATTTGTAGAATACTTTAAACCACAACTTTGTTCTGAAACTATTAGTTTCTTTCTGTTATCACTGTTAATGTCAGGAGTTACCTGCTTCTTTTCCTCTCTTCCCCTTTAGTATAAATCTAGTGCTGATGCCTGTTGAGCAAAATATACTCAAGTTGCTAGTTCTTTATTTATCAGTCTTAAGTAGTTTTTTCACTCCTAATACCAGTGGGTCAGTCAGCACGTTTGTTCTAGTCTCCATTTACTCTACCTTTTCTTTCATTTTTTTAATTAGCTGCATTTTTCTCCAACATCAGAGCCTGTAATATGCACACAGTATTTTGACATTCTTATCTTCATCTTCTAGGTCTTAAATAATTACTGCCACACCTCCAGACTTTATGAAAAATCTTCTCCAGATAACATGTTTTTCTGAAACTCTTTCTGTGGAGGATTCCTCATAAAAGGTTTATCAGAATAAATTCTTTCATGTATTGCATGTTTATAACTTTTTGTAGCCTCTGAACTAAAAGGACATTTAGCTGGGTATAAAAACCTTGGGTCATATTTCCTTTTTTTTTTTTTTTTTGAGTACTTTAATTATGTTATGTCATTGTTTTGTAGCTTAAAATGTTGCTGCTGAGAAATTTGATGCTATTTTCATTTTCTTTCCCTTATTTGTTACTTGATTTCTACATGTGTCCTGGGGTAGGTGTAGGGATGGAGGTGGGAGTGTGTCTGGATTTCCAAAGGTAATTTTTTTCTTATCTTTAAAGTCTAATAGTTTTGCTATGCTGTGTCTTGGTATTGATTGCACTAGTTCCATGAACACAGATAATAGAAAATTTTAGTGGAATGAATTCTTATTTTTTCAGAAAAGTTTTGTTGAATTGTGGTTTTAAATAATTATTTTCTGTTCCATTGCTTTAGCGTCCATCTTTAAGAACAATGATTAAACGCATATTTGATCAACTCTGCAGGTTTTCTACAACAGCTTTTCAAATCTTTTTAATATCTTTACATTTTTGGTTTTATTTCATTTTTTAAATTTATTAGCTATGTATCTTCTATTACAGTGCCTTTTCTGGTTTCTATTCATTTTTATGTTCCACTTATTCTAGTTCTATTTTTAAATGTTTTATTTTCCTTCTCCAATTCATTTTTGGTATTTGTCTCTTTTCATATATTTCTGTCATCCAGCTGCATAATTTCTGAGATTTTGAATTTCTTACTTGTGCTATTCTTCCAAAACTTCTAGTATTTTCTTTATCTTACTTTGAAATATTGTGTTAGAGTTCCCATCAGTTTTGAGACCACATTTTTCTTTCTCATGTGCCCTCAATTTCTGTTGGAGTACGTCACTTTATTGGCAATAGCTTTTATTAGGGTTAAATTGTATTTTTCTTCACATTTTTAAAGGAAATGGATTTTCCTAGGCTGTTGGAAAGAGACTTCTTAGGAAGGAAATGGAGAATAGAGTAGCTTTCCCAATATTATGGTGCTATGATCTAAATATTTGTGTCCCCCCAAATTCATATGCTGAAATCCCAACCCTCAAAAATTATGGTACTGGGAGGTGAGGCCTCTGGAATGTGCTTAAGTCATGAATGTGTAGTCTTCATGAATGGGACTGCTGCCTTACAAAAGAGTCTTGAGAGAGAACCCTAGCTCTTCTTGCCATGTGAGTACACAACTTTAAGGTCCTGACCAGAACCAGGGAGACAGCCCTCACGTGACCATGTCAGCAACCTGATTGTGGATTTCCAGCCTCTAGAACTGTGAGAAATAAATTTGTCTTATTTATAAGTTACATAGTCTATAGGATCTCAGCCTGAATGGACTGTGGCATATGGGGACGGAAGGGTTTCCTCTTCCGTTGCTACCAAAAGGGCTCAAAATGCAGTCTATCTGTAAGATCTAAGTCCACTCAGGGAGGTTTTTGGCCCCTAGCCCTATACAAAGCCCTAAGCTCACAGGCCTTGCTTCCCTGAATGAGCTCCATGACGACGTTATATTTTGCTGCTAAAGTAACCTTTGAAAACTACTTCCTCCTTTCGACTCCCTCCTGCTGTCCGATGCTTTGACCTCTGTTTCTCCCAGTCACGTCTGTCCTGCTCAAGGCCGCTTCAGTCATCAGACGTGTTTGTTTTTCCCAGTTATTAAACTCCAGAGCCTGTATATTTTCTCAGGTATACAGTTCTTCATGCTGAAGCCTACCTTGATGACCTCACCTAGATGAAGAGTGGGTTTATCAGCAAAAGGGAGGCAGGTAAAAATTAGACAGGATAACAATAAGTATATAAGAGGTGTTAATGACCACTAACTAAATGAAGAGACTTTGTTAATATGTCACTGCACACCACTGCCCCCCTAAACTTAGTAAATTTCCTATATGTGATGACACTATTGTATTTTGTCATAATAATGTCATTAATGCCACTGAACAGTTTCTGAGCAAGACTTCCCAGCTAGCTAACAAAAAGGTATACATTTTCATTTCCAGTTAGTTTTTGTAGTCCTAATTCCAATATTATCTTATGATAATTATTTAAATGCTTTAAGCCATGGTCTAGAATACAGATAAGTAAACATTAGAGCCCCGAATAATTTATACTATTTAAAAGATCTAAATACATTGTTATTTCACTTGATTATGTAAAGTTTTACAATCCAGTTAAGGTGCTTGAATCTGCCTTTTCATGCTGAGTACAATGAATTTTATGAATTCAGCCGGAAATATTTCTAGATTTTAAAAAGTAACAGGAATGTTTAAAACAGGCAGCGGAGACGGCATGCTTTTCTCTCTCCTCTCTCAAAAAACATACCAAAATGAATAAAAAGAACTAAAAATAGAGTATATTCCTTCCTTAAAGGGGAAAATGACAGTAATCTCACACACACACACACACACACACACACACACACACACACAGGTGCACACAGCCTCTGAAAATATGCGCCCAATAGAACAAACTTTGAAGCTAATCAAAAGAGGTCATAGAGTTTCAATATGTAATCTTTTTATTTTTACTCTCTAGAGGATGATAAGTGAGACAATTCTGAATGGTGCTATGACAAACTCAGGTTAAAGAGACAAGGACTGGAGCAGGGACAGAAGTGAGCCCTGAGAAAAATCAAAAGACCGTGGGGCCTTAGCCCCAGTACTGCCCTTCAGTACTGAGCAGTTGGACTCGGAACGAGGAATTCCTGCCCTGGGCTCACACTTTAGATAGTCTCTTACAGCTTGTCTATCAGAAACACACCAAAGTTAAATTTGTTTGTGTCTTTTTTTTCCTTTTATTTTTTTTAGATTCCACATACAAGTGAAATCGTATGGTATTTTTCTTTCTCTTTCTTCACTTAGGACGACAATTTCCAAGTCCATCCTTGTTGCCGCAAATGGCATTATTTTATTCTTTTAGATGCACAAACACAGAAAACAAACTCATGGTTACCAGAGGGGAAAGAGGGTGGGAAGGACTAAATTGGGAGTTCAAGATTTGCAGATATGAACTGCTATATATACAATAAATAAACAAGTTTCTACTGTATAGCACAGGGAACTATAATCAATATCTTGTAGTAACCCACAATGAAAAAAGAATATGAAAAGGAATATATATGTGCATATGTATGACTGAAATACTATGCTGTCCACCAGAAATTGACACAACATGATAAACTGACTATACTTCAATTAAAAAAAATGTAAACTCATTAACACACAAAGGGCACTCTGACACAAGGCACTCAGTGCTCAGCCCTGACACCACACAACTACGCAGCAGCTCTCAGGACTAACGCTATTCCATGCAGGGAGAAACTCTTGTCCCCAGCACTTGCTGAATGCACCTCCACACTTTGAGGGACTGCAAGTTCTGCCTTAAAAGATGGGGCTGTTTCACAGTTCAGGGGGGATATTTGTGGCTGAAGAACCTAGGGGAGCAAAATAGATTAATTAACTTGTAAAATCTTCCATCTCAGAAACAGTGAATGTAATATTTCCTGCATGATGAAAATTTGTTCCCCAACAGTGCCAACTACCCATTTTCTTGCTTTTCTTCATGTTCTAATTCTTGGTTCCAGAAGTCCTCACACACTAGTTGCAATATTTATAATAATTGCACACGGAGGCCAAGGAATGTTTTTCAACAGTAAACAATTTGCATTCTTCTTAAATTTGTATAAATGTGGGTCTGGATGCTTGAAGTTAAATACAGATCCCTGGCATTGGCTGCTACATGGAAATTGAACACTAGAATTGTGAGTAGCTTTATTTTAATTAAATATTTACTAAGATTTAATTGCTGTGGAGAGTGGTTGTGGCCATACTAGCTCAAGGTTTCATCTCACTTAAAAAGCACTTGGAAAGAACTGAGCAACATACTGCTATTTTCAATCTTCTTTAAAATATTCCATCATTGAAGAAGTATTTGAAAGAACTGTATAATTTTAGATTTTAAGGGATGGTGAAAGCATGATGTAAGAAGAGCAATTTGGAGAAAACATAAAATATTTTAACTTTATCAATAAAATGATTTCTTTGTCAGCCCATTCCAAGCTCAAACATGGCGTATTAGTGTGCTGGGGCTGCCATAACCAAGTACTACACACTGGGTGGCTTAACCAACAGAAACGTATTGCCTTGCAGTTCTGGAGTCTGGAAGTTGGAGATCAAGGTGTTGGTTGATTGGTTGGTTGGTTCCTTCTGAGGGCTGTAAGAGGGAATGTATTCCATGCCCCTTTCCTAGCTTCTGGTGGTTTGCTGGCCATCTTTGTCCTTCCTTGGCTTGTAGATGCATCACCCTGACTTCTGCCTTCATCTTCACATGGTGTCCTCTCTGCCTGTGTGTCTGTGTCCAAGTTTCCTCCGTTTTACAAGGACACCAGTCATACTGAATTAAGGACTCACCCTAATGTGGTGTGACCACATCTTAGCAAATTACACTGGCAACAACCCTATTTCCAAACAAGGTCACATTATTAAGTACCGGGGTTAGGACTTGAACAAATAAATTTTGGAAGGACATGATTCAAGTAAAATTTAGCAGAGTGAATTTTCAAAATGAAAGTAATGAAAATTAGAGACCACAATGCCTAAAGAAAAGTTGTCTAGTGTAACATTACATGTCTAACATAAGTTATGTGAAACATCTCAACTGTAACATGTTATTGATTTTGCTAAAATGGAGACAATACAAATAAATTTCATGAAAAAAATAAGAATTTATTAACTATGCAGGGCTTTATTTTATTGCTCATCTATACATTGCTGACTCATCACCAGAACACCCAGTTATGCGTAATAAATCCAGCTAGTCTTTGGAATTTTGATGACTTTCCAGTTACATGAAAACAACTTATAGCCAAAAAACAGGGTTGGAGTGAGGCAATGGAAGGATAATTGCTGAGGGGAACATCAAGCATAAAGGGAGGTCTGGCTGACGTGACCTACAGGATTCTCACTGAAGACAGGCCACAGTGATCAGACATCACGTGGGGGATGGGGAGGATGAAGCCCTCATCAGATATTGTGGATGACCAGATGTCAAGGGTGGGGGTTCTGGGTAAACTGACTTGGCATGTTTTATGCTAAAAATAAGTTTTACATAGGAGTGCACAGCTGGGCCTAGAAGTTTGAGGAACCTTATTAAAATTTGGTCAGGCAGAGAATTTTTGTCAATATATTTGTCAATGTAAGATGATAAGAATCTGTTTAATCGTCAGACTGTTTTACAATTTTAAATAATCACTGTAGATGGCTGTGGGCCTCCCTCCATTCATTCTCTTCCTCTGAGCTAGCCCCACAAACATCAGAAGCAGGCCTGTGCCTCTGTTTTGAGAAGACAAAGCAGAATCTTCAGAAAAGACTTCAGCAAAGCCATTTTATTTTCCTACCCAAATTCAGAATGAAGACATTCTTGAAGCAATTTTTCATCACTGACCAAAATTAACTGAGAATATTATGTAGTTCCAAATATATGGTAACTCTCATATAAGGTAACTTCAACTAGAAGGTCCAAAAATGTCTGGCCAACTTGATTTCAAATACTTTTATAGATATGGATAAAAGAGTCAAATATCTACTTTAAAATTAATTCCCTAGTATAGTTAGTTACATGAATACATTTAGAAATTATGAATGGATGTTCACTTAAAAAAATTTTAAAAATCCCAACTTGTGAAATAAAGATTTTCAAGCCTTTCACATCATTATATCCTTATCACAAAGCTACTTTTGAATCATCCATTTTTTAGAGCATATCGTCTTTACTTCCATTAAAGTTTTTTTTTTCAGATACAAATATTTTAAATTCATCTAAGATACTACCAGTGGAAAATCTGTCCTACACACAAGAACCCGCTCATGTACCATATTTATTATTTTCTTATTCTTTTTATGTATAGGTTTTATACTTATAATTTCCCAAAGTAACTACCCTATTGTTTTCTTCCCTCTTTCTGTATTGCTTTTTTAAGATTTACTTACAAGTGTGAAAAGATTTGTCTACAGTGACCACCCACATTTCTTGCACGACCAGGAAATAATCGCCAAAAGCTGTGTGCGAGATCGTTTAGCATTGACAACGGTTGTTTCTCTGTAAGATCTTTCCTCAAAACAATTTTTAGGGCTAAAAGTTAAACAATTGAAATATATGCCACTAAACAGGAATGTTCATGAGAACTCATATATAAGGCAATTTCTGCATTCCTGAAGGATATTTTTGGGGAAGACAAAAATCACATTTATATGCAGGTAGATTAAGCTACAAACTTTAAAAGAGTTTGAGCCACAAGTCTTTCACTCACCACTTCTAGTCAGACTGAGATGTTCTTCGGAGTGTGAAACTGCTAAGATCAGGAAGACTCCTACCGCAGAATGGAATGGATATTAACCATGGCCAAGGGCAGAGGGAGAGTGCTGGGAACACAGACGTTCCTGCTGCTCTTTGACTCCAGCTGTCCCGCCTCAATTTCCTTCAGTGCATGTGATGGGCAAACAACTGAACACAAATAACACACTGTATCCAGTCTGCCAGGTAAAGGTCTACTGGTTAACTGGGCTAACTGGGAGAGAGTTCAAGGGGGGTCCACCCACAGGAATCCTGGCCCAATACGGAAGCTCCACCACAGCAGCCATGACAAGCCAGAAATAAAACACCCACGGAGCCACTGGAAAATGTCCCCAAGGGGAGAAAAGCAATGCAACACGTGAAAGAGAAGTGAAGGAGACATTCTGGAACATTTACCCAAAAAGTAAAAGGCACATTTAGAAAAAGGGCCTCTGGACCTTATGGAGATTTGGGAAGATGGACTCCATGAATCATAAAATCTGTAAATAATAATAGTTGTGCCTTGTCCCTTCCAGGTTCTATTACTGAATTACTCTTCTGAAACAATATTTTAAATAGCATTGATAGTTTAGAAATTCATATTGGGATTATCTTTATTGTTTTTCTGTTAAGCATAATGCAAAGCATAAATAAAACTACCTCAAAAATGGATAAGTAAAAACACAACAGAAAAATATGAAAAATAAAAGCAATGTGTGCAGTGTTAATACCAGAAAGAATTCAATGTTAAAATACTGGATTGGAAAATGAGGCATTTTTATTAATATAGGCCATAAGAAATTTAATTTTATTAACAGATGTTCACATACCAAATATCATGTCATCCACGCAATCGATATTATTGAAAGAACAAAATTGTAGCTGTAAAATTCAATTATAGTTTGAGAGAATTCACCTCAGAAAGTAGCGTTTTTTCATAAAGGAAGATAGTTTCTCCTTTGTTCAGGAAAACAGTGAAATTCCAGGGTCTCATTGCTTTTCCAGTAGGCCACTGGAGGATCAAATTTTAAGTGTGTATCACCAATATGTGTTTATTTATTTAAAAAGTGTATAGACATGATGTGCTTTTAACATACAATGCAATCATTTTTAAAAGGCATATATTATTGAAATAGAAGTGTTTTCCTCTCAGTTAACTGAATGTACCATCCCTATTTGGAGCCCAGTGGGTTAGACAAAAATAATTTAAATTGTTCTCAGAATGAACAGAAATTTCATAATTATCTGTTTGTGCCATATGAATAGGATATGATGTTCACCAAATTAATGGTTCAGAAAAAGAAAAAAATTATGTGATCCTCTCAACTGATGACAAAAAAGACGTTTATTAAAATCCCTCTGTGCACGTGTGCGTGTGTGTATACCCGTAGCAAGTTTTACGTCTAATAGCAGAGTGCAACAGATAATCCCGTTTAGTCAAAGACCAGGTGGGTTTGTATCCACTCACTATTATTTTTAACATTACTTCAAAAGAGCTATTGCATAATAGAACTTACAAAGATGAAAAGGATAGGGTAAAAGAAGTATAATTTGTTAAGTTACACAATACAAGGAAAATCCAGGAGAATTAAAGGAAAATTAAGAATTCAGTAAGAGAGTAAATTCCAAAATAAATATTTGAAATTACTATGTAAAGATCCATTCAAAATAGCAATAACAACAGTAAAAACAGGAGGGTAGGGCAATAGGTCAGTGGTAGAGCACATGCTTAGCATGCATGGGGTCCTGGGATCAATCCCCAGTGCCTCTATTTTAAAAAATTTAAAAAAAACAATAAAAACAAACAAAAATGACACAAAACACTTAGGAATAAATCTAACAGGAATTAGGCAGTAATTATGTAAAGAAAAATTTAAAACTTGACTAAAGAGTTAAAAACAACCTTAAAGTACAGAGTCACATGCAATGTTCTTGTGTAACACTGCACTGAGTGGATAAACTTTCTAAAAATTAATCTGTAAATATAACAAATATTACTACTCCAACTGAACTTAAGAAAAAAAAATTATATTAAAGTTAATCACAATAATGAATGTGTGAGTATTACCAGACAACTTAAAAACAAAAATTAGAAAGATTTCCTCTACCAGATATTAGAAATTTATACAAATATAATCAATTAAACTGTTACTGAGAAAAGAATGGGAAAAAAGTCAATGGAATGCACTAATGAGTTCAGAAACAGACTTAAATATATATGAGGATTTACTATGTAGTAAAACCAGCATTTTTCTATCAGTGGGGGAAAAGGATGGATTAAAGAATAAATGACATTGAAACAATTTGATTTTGATTTAAAAATATTATATTCTTTCCTCATACCAAAAATCTCAAATGAATTAATGATTCAAATGGAAGAAAATTATAATAAAATATAAAGACTATTTAGGAAGTTGTTTTTATAATTTTAAGGTTGGGAACAACTTTCCAAGGAAAAGTGTGACAGATTGAATTATATAAAAATTATAATAAACAATAAAACAGCAGAAAATGTAGTCATGAGCAGGATCATGTACAAAAGAAAACATAAATATTCAAAAAACATGTTAAAATTATTTAGGGAGATATTTTAGCTATAAAATTTGTTAAGACTTAAAAACAATAAAATTTTCAACAACAATACAAGAGTAAATATTACCCTTATACCTTTTTAAATGACAATTTGGTTATATGATTTGAGGTCACTAACTTAGATGGTTATCCTAAGAAAGTAATTAGGTGAGTGTGTGGAGGTACATGTACAAAGGTGCTTACTATGCTTTTGTTTACATGTTTTAAAATACTAAGAACTCAATGCCCATTAGTAGGGGGTTTACAACCATTTTAAACAGCTGACATTAAAAAGTGTGCACACCACATTGCTAAGAGAAAGAGCAGGTTGTGCAAATAGCTTAAGGCAGATAATCTCCAAGGCTACTTTTTACAAAAGCAGAACCAAAATATCAGTAATAATTATCTCTGGGTAGAGAAAAAAATGGGTATTTATTTTCTTCATAATTTTCTGAAAAAGGTTGCAGTGAGTATGACTTTTTCTTAGAAAAGATGACATGGCTATTTTCATTAAAATATTTTAACTAAATAAGTAATAAATGAACTAATCCTTTTATGAAATGACTTACATACGCTATTTATTTTGCTAGTGTCCATGGAAGTTTTCTAATTTCCAGTGACTTTATCATGTTTTATACTTGTAACTCTACAAATAATGACTTTACTCATTTTAGATAACTTTATTTCAAACCATATGCATCACTTGGGAGTTGTTAAAATATTTAAATAAATGATTGAAATTCGAAAACAATACAGGCAGTTGCCATAATTGCTTATTTTTTTCGATTTTCCCACTCCGTCCTTAAGGAACATCATGCTCTTTGTTCTGTGACCCAGCACATCACTGATCACCTGTGAACCAGGAATGTGGGAGCTTCCCTTCTCCACACAGAGCTCAGTAAAAAACATGTGCATTGGCCCCTCATTGTATTATAATTAGTTTGCCAAAGTTTCACAGGATATTAATCTACCCTTTTATTTTTATAGTTCATTAAGTACATTGTTACGGGTTTGTTCACATTTTACACTCACAGCATTCCTTAAAACAATTTTATTACTTATTTCTCACATATAGTTATTAAGTCTATACAACCAAACAAAAACACTCAAAAATAAAGTGGTCTCCAGTTCTAACTCCAGAGAGAATTTGATATAATAGGTGAAGCAATGGGAGGTCCAGCTCCCAATCAGAAATGCTTCCTCAAGTTCTAAATCAGCTTAATAAAATCTGGGATGGTCAGCAAATAACTGATTTTACCTCTTAGTCTTGCCACACTACTTCTGAATTTTCAAAACTGCATTCCCAAAGCTAGCTCTCAATGTAGTTAATATTGCATGCAATCATTAACCTTAAAATTCACCAAGCGAACTAGATTTCTTGTTACTCTCTAAAGGAAGTCCATTTACTGATTGATAGTGTTTCCCTTTTTCGACTTGTCAATATGGTATGTTTCTCAGCATTCAGGTATCTGTATTAAACATTCATGGAGAACATGGATTAGGTACCTGTTACTCCCTTTAATTACATGTAAAGTAGAAAACCCAGGTGCTGCTGTTGCCATTCAAAGCAAAAACAAGCAAACATGGAAGTCCTCCTGGACTCTTCTTTTCCTCAGTGACTCTCTATGAATCCTTCTTTTTATTTTATTTATTTACTTATTTATGGGAAGGAGGTAATTATGTTTATTTATTTATTTATTAACAGAAGTACTGGGGGTTGGCACTCTACCACTGAGCTATACCCACCTCTATTCTTTTTAAATGTATATGAGACTTTTTTTTCCCCACATCATTGTTCCACCCACCACCTGGATTCTTTCAATATCCTCCATATTGGTCTTCCTTTCTTTAGTCCTTCCCACACACTCCCACCAGAATGGTCTTTCTAAATTCATTTCTGAGCATGTCACTTGGGCTTTAAACCCTCCATGGCTCTCTTCATCTGCCTGGCAAGGATCAGGCTCCTTGGGCAGCATCCTACACTCTTCATCAAGAAGCCCCGTCTTTTCATCTTCAGCCTCATCATCCACCATCCAGCTCCACACCTCTGTGGGTTTGCACTGACTGTTGCCTCTGCCTGGGATGCCCTCTCCTCCCACCACTGTCAATCCACCCAATAACATTTTGCCTTTTATTTAAAGTTTTCAAACATCTAGGTGTGTAAGCATCATTTGACATATTTGTTCAAGGTGCGCCCCACCCTGAGATTCTGAGAACCGAGGCATTTCTGATACATGTAATGGGCACTGCGCTAGTGGTTGTCAACCAAGGAGACACGGCTGACTAACCCAAGATCTTGGAGGAGGATGGGGCTGCACTCACAAGATATTTGGACCATGGTGTGATTTAAGTACTTCTCAGGAGATTTTTTCCTGCTAATATTCAGCAAGAACTGAGAACAACTGCACTAAACTTCGAAGAACTTGCTTAAAAAACCATATTCAGGCAACATCTCTTTTGGGAAGAAGTCCTTGATTCTTGAGATAGAATAAATCACTCCCTCTCAAAGGACCAATTTCCTGCTAGAACAAAAGCCCTGAAAACAGCTAAACCATATATGCTTTTGCAGCCTCCAACACCTGGCTGAATTCATGAGAAAGTGCTCTTCCTGTGTCCTTTGTCTTTATCTCTTTCTCTGTCTCTGTCTCTCTATCTTTCTCTCTGTTTCTGTCTCTGTCTCTGTCTCTCTCTCTTTCTCTTATTCGTGAACCTTTTAGGAAAGCCCTCTGGAGCTAAAGGTATATTTACATTTTTGCCAGATGAATTAAACAGTCAAAAACTATCCTATCAAAAAAAATTAGTTAATCAATAACAAACATTTTGATCAGGGAGCACTTATGCTGGTAAATAAGGACACAGGAACAGGTAAAAAATATAAGCATCCTTGGGGAGTATGAACAGTCTTCCGCTAGCTAACGTAGGGTCTTCAGAGTTATTTATTGCATCCCACCACCTCCTAAAGAGCTTTATCCACACTCACATCCTTAAGCCCCACCATTTCCGCAGAAGTGTCTAAGTGTGAGATTGAACACATTGTATTTGGTAAAGATATCTGTCATTTCTTCAAAACCTTTTAAAAACATCAATAGCGTTCTTCCTCTTTTCCTTTAGTATGACTGATGATAGTCTAAAATTTAGGATTGAAATCCTACTCTCTTAAAAACCGTTGGAGTCAAGTTTCCCAGTCTATAAAGAAATAAATAAATGTCCATTTTAGCCAGGCAGGGACCATCATGCCAGTGTTTCCTGGATGCCACTCTTTCTTCTACAACTCCACGTAAAGGACTGGCCCTCCTGTCAGTCTGTTGGGTGACAGCCCACTTGAGTTTCTATAGGAGAGCAGTATATGCAAGAGAATTTTATTAAAAATTATCAAGATGAGCATAAACAAGTAGAGCAAAGGCAAGAAAGAGAAAGTAGCACAGGGAGAGATTGGGCAGAAGCCATAACAAAGAACAGAAGATAAATATCTTGTAGTGACCTATAATGAGAAAGAATACGAAAATGAATTTATGTATATGTATAACTGAACACCAGAAACTGACACAACATTGTAAACTGACTATACTTCAATAAAAATAAAATGAAACAAATTTTAAAAAAAGACTCCAAATGACTGTATAGAACTTGAAAAAAAAAGTGTCCAAAGCCACGAGGAACATGAAAAAGGGAGAGGTTGGCATGAACTGGGGGAAACAGATCCAACAGGGAATTTTCTACTTGGGAGAAAGATGAGCTAAGTCCTAGAAAATATTTTGAGGAACATAAATTGTGAGAGAAATATTGGAATAGCCATAAATGCACACGCGTGTTTCTCATATAGGCCTGGAAAAAGAAAGCATCAAGACAAGTGTTTTCTACTGCTACTAATTGCTTTCATTAAGCAATTATGTGCTTGCCTGAACTTTGAGCACATGCTGTTATTTGTATGAAATGTTTACTACACATACTTGGTCCAAAGAAAAGAAAGCTGGTAAAATTGAGTCTGGTCCTCAAATATTCCATTCTGGTATCTTTGTGCTCCGGAAGGCACAAATGTGGACATTTTCCATTTCTCAATTGTAAAAATAAATTTCACCTGAGACTCAAACTCCCTGAATTCTTATATTATTATTTGCATTATGTTGACTTGTATATGTTTCTAAATTAATATATATTAACTTTATATATTTTATTCATATAATTCTTATATTCTTCTTATATGACTCTGAATTCTTCCATATCCATGTGGAAAGGGCTGCCGAGGTTTGGAGAGAACATCCAGTTAGTCATTATCTAGAGAAGATTAAGGCTGTGTTGATCAGTTGATCCTGCCAACACTTGCTCTCCATAGAGAACTGTTTCAAAGTAGGTTGGAAATATCAGCCATCTGAAAGCTATGTGAACTGAAACCTTTGGATTTCTATTGACTTGATCCACACTTTATGGCCTAACCATTTGTTAGAAACTGAGAGATACAATTTCTGTTAAAATGGCCCTGAACTGATCAGTTAGGTTTCCCATATTGAAATGGATTTTGATGCCATCTAAAAGAAGCCACAAATATTGGCTAAGTTAGACAATTCAGTATAGGGTAACCAACAAGTCCTGACTTCTTTGTTGCACTATTTCAATGCTGGACAGCCATTAACTTGCCGGTTTTTCTTATTCTGGCTCTCAGATCCCAAATTGGAACCACAATAATAGAAAAACCAGTAATAAAGGCAACACTGCGGTAGTGAGGGTTTTTGTTTAATAAAGAGTTCATCATAGAGTCGGTACCTGTCACTGGGGCTGTGTCCAGGCTTCTGAACCTCATTCTCACACTGTGGTAGTTCTGGGCATTGCAAACCTTGTCAAAGTAGAATTTTTAAAAATGTACATATTCTCCCTTTGCATGAGGTGCATTTTCCACTAATCAGATGCATTTGTATGAGATTTAATTCAGAAGCATGTGAGGAAAGGGATATAAATCGTAGCAATGTTCTCCTAGGTCAGTTTACCAAGGCAATAGATACAAAAACAAAAATAAACAAATGGGGCCTAATTACACTTACAAGTTTTGTACAGCAAAGGAAACTATAAACAAAACAAAAAGACAGCCTACAGAATGGGAGAAAATATTTGCAAATGAAGCAGAGATGGGGAGGTCGTATCTGAGACTGTCAGAGGTTATGGCAGTTTTCTTGTCATGGAACAAAGTCTGGTTCCAGGCTTGGACATTAGAAGCCTGGCATCAGTAAAAACACTGTGGTTCTGGTGTGGGCAGTTCTGCAGCGTGATGATTGGAACTGCGACTGAAAGCTCAGCCTACAATCTTCCCTCAGCCCTTCCAAAAGTTCTGTTACATTTCTAGTATTTCTTAATAATCCCCATACTCGTTAAACTAACCAGTGTAGATTCTGTTACCTGCAACCAAGTTACATGTTGGCAGGGAGAACTGTAATTTAACAGGAGTGCATCTAGTGACTATTATTGCATTTTCCAGAAAATAGAAATACTGAAGCCTTCTCCTTCCACTTGGTAATGTTCAAACAATACTGCTTGACTACTACTGCATATCCAGGACGACATTAAGTGTTGAGAATAAGTGTTAAAATAATCGGACAAGTCATTCTCTTCATGTGGCATATAGATCTTTGAAAAAATTTTAAGTAATGAAACATTTTAAATAAGAAAATTGGAAAAAAATGTCATTTGTTGCAACTGGCCCTTGAAAGAGATAGAGCAATTTTTATCACTTAGCTTTCCATATTCTTACCTTATAAAACATTCTCTACAATTTTCCTCCCTTCCTAAATCTCTGAACACAACCTCTAATGATTCAATGAAAGATACATAGAAAATTTGAAGAAAGAGTTAGTTGTCAAGCGATCAGTAAAATGAAAAAGATGGACCAGGAGACTAATTTTTGTTTTAAAAAAATCTGAACACACTTGGGAGGACAACAAGGACAGAGATTCCAGGCATCACTACCAGATGAAAAATTTGGTGGGCATGTGTGTTGTTTAAAAAACAAACAAAAAAAACACCTCATTCATAAAATCCTAAAATTTCATAGAAATAAGAAATCTACATAATCTAGTTCACCACCCTCATTTATAGATCATTGCTTCGCCTATATTGTGGGGAGGGGGTTAAAGTGTGTATTTATGTATTTCCTCATGCTTGTGTGTCTTTGCCACTCAAACACAAGTAGACAAATGCCACTCTCAACTAAGCCTTCAGGCTCCCCGCTTTTCTATATCCAGTAACCACGCCTCCACATGCATATGTCTATGTGTGTATATATAACTTGGAAAAATGCATCTTATAGTTTTCTATCTCTGACATCTATCACATCACACAATTAGTGGTTTCCAGAACCATTAAACTTTGCTTCTGGAAGAATACACATAAATCTGTATATTTATACACACAAACAAATATAGTTATGGTGGGTGTAATGAGATAAAATGACTTAATGGTCTTTTACTTAGAATTAACCTGTATCCGGTGATGATTTATGGGGAATACAGAGAAAAGAATGCTATGGAAATGTTAATTGTACAGTACAGGTCAGTAGCAGCGCTACAGGACATACCTAGGAATCTAGTCTCTCAGCTCCAAAACGCAAGCCTCCATTCTTATCTCCTCCTCCATAGTACAAAATTATCTCGGGAGAACAGGAAGAGAACTCACAGACGTGCAGCTCGAGTACATACACAATTGAGATACAGCACTAGGGAAGGCATAAAAAGTCCTCTGTGAGTCAGATCTGCAGTTGATAGTCTTGCTTTTTCTTTAGTCTGTGTTCCAATGTTCTTTCTATTTTTGTTAAATGTAAGTGAAGGGAGAGAAGGTTTTATTAGAGGTTTCTGGACGAGCTGCTGACTCTGATATGCCATAAATGGTGCATGGAGATCTTTAGCTGTCAGCTGCTGAAGGAACGGGAAGTATTCTTAGATTTGCTGTGACTGTTCTCTGAAACTCTCACAAACACATATTTTGAACTAAATACCTTTGCTTTCTCTATCAACTAAATGATGACCTTTTCCCAGAAATAACATAGAATTTCAGAGTTGGTACATATATTTTCTTTGTAGAACAAGATGGTCAATGAAGCAGTCACTGTGAAAATCCCATGAGAACAATTAAATCTCAGCAATTAAGTTGATGACTAAATTTGGCGGTAGAAAAATGTTAATGACATACTTTCTGCAGCCCTTTCTGGAATGGCTCACTTTCTTTTTTCCTCCGATTCCTTTAATCAAAATGAATAGGCACAAATGATTAAAAATATCTTACAAGTGCCTAGAACTAGGACTTCGGCAGATATAGCTAGAAGGAGCTGAAAAACGTATTATCAGAAGGTCAGAGGTTCAAGCTCTTTTTCCTTCTTTGTAAAAATATTTTAAAACAATCAAAAATATTTCATAAAGTTTTTTCAAAAAATAATGAGCCTGCAGAAAACACATTAAACTCCGTGGCTTCTTGCTATTTCATTTTGGTTAGGTTTTTTTCAATATTTTACTAGGGAAAGAGAAACAATTTATTATTTGTGCTCAGTGACCTTGAGCTCTTAAAATGAGGGCTGAAAGTGACTAGGACAAGCAGGAAGCAGCACTGATAAATGAGTCTAAGTATAAAGGTGGGTTTTTGTGGTTGAGTAAACTTCAATGCAATTTTTGATGTGATAGATCTGAGTCACCTACATAAGAGTTAATGCAAAATAGTTATTTTCCCGGTATTGCATAAAACACAACTAATGATGCAAACATGTCACCCACTCATTTGCTCATTTAACAAAACTCTGAGTACTCTTCAACGTGCCAGGGTTTTGCGAGGTCCTGGAACTACAGAGCAAATGCTCTACCTTTAAGAGATACAGCTTATTAAGGAGTTAGATTCATATTTTAAAATGTTTACATACTATGAGACAAATGTGAAATGCACAGAGAGTATCTTGAGAACATGAAAGAGGGACACCTCTTTTAGTAACGGAAGTCCTAGGTCATGCAAGGTTTTCAGGAGGATCTGACTCCTCAACTGTCACTTAAAAAAACACACCTGGGCTCCCCTGGATAGGAGACAGAGAAGGACACTCAGGGCTTAGGGAATAAACCCATGGAAAAAGAAACCCTCCAGATGATTTGTTGGTTGTTCTAAATATATGTACACAGAGATGAGTTTCTCTTAGAATATATTAAATATTGTAAGTTGGAATTTTTACTTTGAGAAATCCAGGAACAAATTTTAAATAGATGCCGGGATAATTTGAAACCACTGTGCAGCTGAGTTTCTTCCTAGGAACAAGGTATGATCTTTAGAATACCTGGTTCTATCAAGAAATTCTGGAGATTTTCTGAACTCTCCCCTAAGCAAATTATTCTTTGTAATAGACTTTCTACCTTTGATCTACAATTTCCCCTGAAATAGTAGAAGCCTACAGGCTTTCGGCAGAAGCAAGATTTCTCAGCCTCAGCGCTGCTGACATTTCAGTCTGGGTAATTCTTTATTGGAGTGGGAAGTTGTCCTGGGCATTATAGGGTGTTTAGAGGCTCCCCTGACCTTTTATTCACTAGATGCCAGTGGAGGACTCCCCTCCCTCGACAGCTGTGACAAACAAAATGTCTCCAGACATTGTCAAGTATCCCCTGGGTGACAAAATCCTGCTGGTGGAAAACCCCTAACATAAGCTACTGCAGCTTAGTTTTACTGCAGTAGTTTGGTGGCTCAAATGTTTGACTTTAATAATAATAATAAATAAAAATATTACAAGATCCCTGGGTGACTTGTGCAGGGGGCATCCGGCCACCAAATGCCAAACCACTAATAAAAGCCAGAAGTATATCAGGTAGACACCTACTACATAAGGCCCTATACTGATGCTCGTATCATTACCCCTGCTGGTGACATTGTCATTCCATCCCTGGGCACATAAGGCAGGCCCAGCTTCTCCATGTCCTGTGAGAAAACTAGAATGAGCAAAGCTCCTTTTCACCTGAAGTGCAAGTCGCCCTCTGACCTGTGGTTCTCAGCCTCTTGTGCCCTTTGGAAGCTTCTGAGGATATTTCAAAAATACTGAACCTTTGATTACTCTGCGATGTTCTGACTTAATTTAAATAATACGGATACCTCAGTTACACCCAGAGGTTCTGATTTAATTGGATTTAATTGGTCTGGGGTGAGGCTTAAGTATTAAAGGTTTTAAAAGCTCCCATGAGATTCTGATGCACTGCCAAGACTGAGAAGCACTGCTTTCTGTCCATTACCTTGGGCTACGAATCATCTTCTTTTTTTAAGCTTAATTTTGTTTAGGGATGTTGGAAACAATTAAATCTTACTTCAGTTATATGTATATAATCAGTATATAATTAGTCTTTATATATGTTATTTGTAATAAGATAATATGTATATATATAAAGGTCATATATTTAGTGTCTTTAGATCTAGGAATTTAGTCTCTGGAATTAGGAATGTATCTTTAGAACATGGAGTTTAGTTTTTAACCCATTGTTTCTCAAACTTGACATATTAGAGTAGCCTGATTTTTGTTGTTTAAAATCCAGACCACACCCCAGAGCAAACAAAGGACAGTGTCTAGGGGTGCTACACCCCAGCAGTTATCTGTGAGGTTCTCCAGGTGATTCCAAAGAGCAGACATGCTCGGGAACCACTGCTTTAAACAGATCTGGAAAGGGATCTAATTATTTGAGCCCAGCAGATAGAGATCATTGGTTCTCATCTTTAGCTGCACAGTAGAATCACCAGGGAGCTTTTAAAACTCCTGAAGCGCAAGTTGCACCCCAAGTCTATTAAGTCAGAATCTCCTAGGGTAGGAGCCAGTCACCAGCAGTTTTTAAAGTTCCTTAGGCGATTCTAATATGCAGTCAGGCAGTGGCTCTGAGACTTCAGCTCACATCAGAGTCATCTGCAGGGCTCAGTGAAGCACAGCTTGCTGGGCTCCACAGCCAAAATGTCTATTTCAGGAGATCTGCGCTGGGGCTCAAGAACGGGCACTTCTAACAAGTTCTCCGTTGATACTAATAGTGCCGGTCCAGGGACCACACTTTGAAATCTAAAGCAGTGGTTTTGAAAATCAGCTTAATAAGTGAAAGATGAAAAGTGACACATGGAGAATCAGGTGTAACTTCCAGAAATTTTCTCATTGCTGCCTGTTGTTGAATTATTTTAGTAAATGCGATATTGTTATTTAAAATTTCCATGAGGATACTAATGATAACAATTTTAATTTTTTTCCTGTTTCCTACAGTAACTCTCTTTCATTCAGATTAATTTTCCCTTTTTATATCTTGCTGCTTTTTATTATTTCTCTCACCTATATGTGAAGATGAGATGAGGGTGGACAAGTATGAAATCTAAATTCATTTCATTCACCCAGATGAGGAGTACCTGTCACTAAATACAATTTCTGATGATAGAACCCTGATTGCAGAAGGTGTGGCTCCACAAGGGGGAAAACAAACACCTGTAGCAGAGCAGGCTTTCTTTTAAGGTATGCGGACTGTCCACCAAGTGCTAAAGATCTTACCCCTCACAGTACTCTAAGCTATACAGAATCCTGGCCCCCTTTTCTCTGGCCCCAGGATTCATTACGGGAATCTCAGGAGTCAGCCCTTCTGTGTTAGCATTATGAGTGCGACTTTAGCCAGATAATGAATGCCCGAGTCAACTACCCAGAAAACTCTGAAGGAAGGAATTGGCATTGCTATCCCTTAGTCAATCATTTTCCCCATCTCCAAAAACAAAAGAAAAAAAAAAAAAAGAAAGAAAAAACCAAACAATTTACTCAGAAACAAATCAGGGAATTAGGAAAGAAGATCAAACAAATTGTACAGGAGTAAACTTCACAATTAAAGAAAACAACCAGAGGTGGGTGGGGTGGGAGGGAGGCCGAGAAAGGAGGAGAAGAAGAAGGACTAGGAGGAGAAAAAGGGATGGGGAGGGAGGGAATGATGTTTGTCTTTTCTCTCCTTGACTGTTGATTTCTCAGTGTATTTCATAATTACATTGTCCTATTTAGGATGTGACTAATTTAATACTAGATCATGTTGCTAGAAATTAAACAAATGGGTGATTCCAGAATTGACTGGCCACACAACTGTCACTGTAGTGATGCTCGCTTCATTGCACTGGTTCGTCTTCCTTCTCAACCTGCCTGTCTCCACTTGGAATATGTATCAGTTTGTTGCGATGCCAAGTGGTAACACGGGAGAGCCTGATCCCACAGAATACACAATCAGGGGCCGCTGAAGTCACAAACAGCAGGAGCCATGTTGAAGCTGGTTGCCACTTGTTCTATTTCTTCATGTATCTTTACAGGTTGATTCTAGCTTCTGATAAATGACTGAAGCTGGAGAAGCTGTGGTTGAAGTTAACCTATACTACAGTGCACAACTGAGAGCCAGGGACTACTTAAATCATCCTTAGAGCTGTGACCATAGAAGTGTATTTTTTCCTCTTTGAACAAAAAACTATTTTTGCTCTATTTTTACCATATGAAGTGTTTAAGAAACAAACAAAAAGGTCCAACACACTAACGGAAAGAGGATTCTACAGAGCATTTTCAGAAAGCGTGGGACACTTGGAGACCATCTTGGAATTCTGCCTACTACTCAATCTCAATTTTTGTGTGTGTATATATATATATATATATATATATATATATATATGCACATTATATAATATTTCCTATTGGTTCTGTTTCTCTGGAGAACCCTGACTAATATAAAGCCCTGACTAATTTGTAGATAAACCTTGAGCATATTACACTAAGCAAAATAAGCTACTCATAAAATTACACATACTGTATGTTTCAATCTATATGAAATATTTAGGGTCTTCAAATTTATATAAACATAAAGTGAAATGGTAGTTGCCAGGAGCCAAGGGGAGGAAGAAATGGGGAGTGGTTTAAAGAGTGTAGAATTTCGGTTTTGCAAGATGAAAAAGTTCTGGAGATTAGTTACACAATGATGTGAATAATACTTGGTACTAAGTACTGAGCTGTACACTTAAAAATGGTTAAGATGAATTTTATGTTATGTGTTTTTTACCACAGTTAAAACAAAATGAAACAAAAACAAAAAAGAGAAGCAAGCTATCCATATCTACTTAGGTCTATTGGTTCTAAAATAAACTACAGAGTTAAAATTGGGAAATGTCCACTGTGGCTTCAATGACAAACGTCAGAGACATAAGTCAGAATAGACACCCAACTGAACTTGAATCAACAATTTCTAGCTGGTATTAAAAACTGTAACAAATAAACAACAAGCCAAATGAATGGGATACTCACCTACACACAGTAGGCAGAGATGCATGGACCATCGGGGCAAAGACTAGTGCCTCTCTTCTATCTTCAGTGGCAAGTTCCCTATGGGGTCTTGAATCCATGTAAGTCAACACAACATATATGAGAAAATTTGAATCCAGGTTAACACAACACATATGAGAAACTGAAATGTGTTCAGAAAGAAATATCATAAAAACTAAAAATGTTATTATGGAAATGTTAAATGAATGTAGAGGTTAACAGTTTATGTTTAAAAGTTAATAGAATCCAGTTTCTTTCTTAATTTTTTTTAAAAGAATCCAGATGTATAGACTAGAAATCTAAGGGAAAGTTACTAAGTTATTACAAAGGGGACATTCTCCAACAATTATCTATTTCCTTAGAACACAGAACTGAACACATGGATGTTAGTTCAGTAAGAGACTTTTCTAGAAGTAAGAGCAACTAAATCTTGACAAAGAGAATGATAGACTATCTAAATTGGCTGTGTGACAAATTGGTTTGTACCTCAAACTTAGTAGTTTAAAACAACACACATTTCCTATTTATTGTTTTGCCATCTATGTGACTCTGGTGTCTGAGCTTGGTCTAGCTGGGTCCTTTCCTCAGGGTCACGGTTTTGGCTGGAGGTACAATCTCATGTTATCATGGATTCCTCTTCTAAGCTCACTGGCTGTTGGCAGGACTCGGTTCCTTGCAGCTGTGAGAACTGAGGCCCATTCCCTGCACTCATCTTCTCTACACTTTCTTCAAGGTGCACAGGAGGGAGTCTGCTGCTTTTTCTTGCCTCTTAGGTCTAGGTGTGCTTTGAAAAGTCTGATTAATTCAGACCCACGCTGGATAATCCCTCTTTTGATTTATTCAAAATCAACTGAGTAAGGACTCTAATCACACTTGTAAAATTACTTAACTTTTGCCATACAATGTAACAGAGTCATGGGAAAAATATCCCGTGATATTCACAGGCCCCACCCACGCTGACAAGGAGAGGATTCTGCAGGGCATGTCCGTGAGAGGGCAAGACTCTTGGAGACCATCCTGGAATTCTGGCTACCACACTGTCTCAAATTTTGCATATCTAAGCCCACACTACATCACTTTTTGTTTACTCAGTCTCACCCTAAATAAGTATGAATTAGATGAAAACCCCATTTGTTTCTATCAAAAAAAACCCCAAAAGCAAAAAACATTTTCTCAAGAGGAAACCCTGTTGGTGGACCAGCCCAGCACGAAGGTAGCAAAAATTAGCACTTAGGTAGGGTGGTTGGTTGAAGGGAAGTCGTATGACCATGTCTGCTTCAAAATGTCTTCCTGGGCCTGCAATAAAACCTGACATCAGCTTCAATAATGTCTTTCTGTGGGACTTACATGTAGGAATAGCCCAGTTAATAGACAACAAGTCAAAGTCAAGGAGTTAGCTAGGATGGGTCAGAAGTGGGTGATTGAAATTCAATGTCGATGATACTCTTTTACAGGAACACCTCAGTACGTCTGACTTGACATTACAAGTATCTATACATATGTGTCTCCTAGAGCAATATTCATTAAAGAATCCAACTTAAATCCTATGTTGATGCCAAAACCAAAATATCACTCTAATCTCCCCTTTGCCAAAGGATCCAGTATACTGTTGGGATTATTCTCATGTTTCCTCATTACATTATAGATTGAAATGATGGGAACTGCACCATTCCTTTTATTGTTTCAAAAAATTTTTTTCTTTCAAATACATCAGTAGAGTGGTTACATTTCCTTTTCCCCAAGGAGAAATTCCTTAACTTTGTATAATAAATAGGGTGTTTCTATTCATAAATCTTAGAATGTCATCACTTGTTATATTGCTTCAACCCAACTACATTCTCCTCCCCCATAAAAGAATATTGTGTAGTATTGCCTAAAGCATGACTTTTATTAATTTTACATGTTTTCATATTTGTATGGCAGTACAACAGAGCATGAACCGGAGCACGCAAGAAATTCTCTTCAGAAGAGAAAAGGCACATGTTTATATAAACTATTACTTCCAAGATATGCAACAAAGTCCAATAAATTGTCGATTCAATAGGCTAGCTGATGGTGCATGTGTTATACATGCTGTGTAAGAAAAGTGACCACATTGTATAGATTTTTTTTCTTAGTGTCTGTTAAAGTAATAAAACCAGAAGCATGTTATTATAACCTACAAGGACCATAAATACTTCCCCTGTAGCATTTTTATTACCAACTTATATCAAAGGCAATCTGGCACTCTTACACATAATATGCTCCCATTAGTAAGCAGTCTTGTATTACGGACATAAAATATTTGTAAGCGTTTTGACTTGGCCAGGCTACTGCAGCTGTGTCACACTTGTTTTTCCTTATTTTAATATGAGCTTATGTAGATGAAATTGGAATTGCCTTCCTCTCCTCCAAATGACAGATCTGGTGTAGTGCCAGGCCACTGACTGAGGTCTATCAAACAACGCTGTATTATGTACAGTGGCATAATTCGAAAAATCACAAGACCACTAACTCGTAACACATGTTCTTGTGCCCAGTTAGCTCAAGTCTAGCCTTTTACAGGTGATTTTATATTTCATTTTAAAATGTTCGTTCTTTCCTCCATGGCAGACTGTTCATCTGATCATCCCCAAACTATTTTAACATTGTTTTTCACATCTTTATAAGCATCCATGGCTATTTATTACCAGCGAACAAACAGAAAAGAAGAAGAAGAAATCAAACTCTTAGCTGAGCTTTGTGTTGCACTTGAGACGTCTAAGGACTGAACTAGGGAGTGACTTCTCCTTTTCCTGTCACTGCTTCCCTGCCAAGTCCAAGGCTGTCTGTCCTGTTATCACTCAGTGATGTGGGGCCTCTTTAAGATCCTGGTAAGTTGGTAGCCTCTGCCACCCAAGATATTCCCAGTGTTATTGAGTGATATCAGCATAAGAGAGTCTGCCATGGGTGTCCCTTCTCAATCTCCTCTTAAAAGCAGAGAGAGTAAGACTGCCTTAGAAAGCATAATCAAGTCATCGGACGACATACTCCAGGGTTAGTGACCAACACAGGCTTTCAGTGATACTTTCTTGTCATGATTAATATGAAAGCTTCATCCATCTATTGGATATGAATCACCCTCCTCCAACTCTAAGCAGTAATTTAATCTTCCCTGCACATCTGTTTACAGCAGGAGAGATCTTCACTACCCTGAAGACTCCAGGAAAAAAAAAAAAATCCTGCTCTCTAAATTTTTCTGCTCTGCACTTTAATCTCTGCTTGACTGTCCTGGACCTTATCTATTGGCTCAGCACTCAACTAACCTTTATCCTAAATACTATGTAGCTCTGATTTTAAGTGATCAGTTACATACACACATATAGTGAGAACTGGTCCAAATTTTATGAATAATCCTTAACCTCGATGCTGGTCTACATTAGTGGTTTTAGACTGCAAAATCTTTTAGGGCTAGAACTATAACTACAGCTGAAAAAACACAGCATCACAGGGACCTGTTAGGCACCATCCAGTTAGCACATACTCAAAAAGTAACTATCAGTGAATGACGACCACGATGGTGTAGTGCATCCGTGCAATCCATTGAGGTACCCCAGTGGGAGAAAGTCCCATCTGCAGTATAGTTAGGTCAGTAATAGAATAATAACAATTAATAATATATTCCCCTTCTAACTTTCTGGTAAAGGGGACAAGCAGAATGTAATTAAAACAGGAACTTAAAAGTGAAATAGGATGTGGACAACAGCCCCCAAATCAGTGTTTTCATAGTATTTATGTGTTACAGGTTCTTAATGCAAACTACAATTTAGATATTCACGTAAAGGTGTGGTGAAGTTTTATTTAGTATTAGGGAACTAGACAAAAAATTGAGTTTGTCATGCAAAGTATAATATTTATTATTTGAGTTTCAGATTCAGCCAAAAACATTATCGAAAAGGATGATTGAAAGCCCAGGTTAACTGTTTTGACTGAGTTTAACACTATTAGTCCTTTTCTTTCCCTCCCTCCCTCCCTTAATTACTTGGTTTGCTGGTACATTTAGCAAGTTGATCGGATCGTCATGAAGGGGTTCAGAACAGGCCTCCCCAATTTAAATTCTTTAAGGGAGAGGTAGAAGTTCCTTTGAGCCAGTAGGGTTTTGATTACCTTCAGCTCAGAATAATCCACATGCCAAAGTGACACATCTTGGACTGGAAAGTCATAAGGGGTTCTGAACGGGCCTCCCCAAAACGTGTCACTTTGGCATGTGGATAATTTAGAGCTGAAGGCAATCAGGACCCTGCTGGTTCAAGAGAAAGTTTCACCTTCTCCTCAAAGAACTGGAGGTCTTTCCCAGAACGGGAATTCTTACCAGAGATAAATTTGATCTCAGAGACCCTTTTTAAAAAAATTTTTGTTTTGGGGGGAGGTAATTAGGTTTACTTATTTATTTTATTTTTAGAGGAGGTACTGGGGATCAAACCCAGGACCTTGTGTATGCTAAGCATGTGCTCTACCGCTGAACTACACCCAGAGCCAACAGCTAATTACTCAGCATCCATTCTTCTTATCCTGTGAGTGACCTTGCTGTGCTTGGAAACCCCGACTCCATCCCTCTCCTTCGCTCAGGACGCCGTGTACACCTCATTTTTCCTTTCTGCCTTTGAGCCTCTCGTGTAACATGGGATTCCTGTACACACGAAATTAAATTTGATGTTCTCCTGCTAATCTGTCTCATGTCCATTTAATTCTTAGACCAACCAGAAGATCCTAGACGAGCAGATGAAAATTTTTTTCCACCTTGAAGGTTAGCATCACAAAATTCTACAGTTAAATCACAGACAGCTAGTGATGGGTTCCACTGCCATAAAAATATTTTAAAGAAAAACTATATGTATTCCAAGGAAGTTTTACTGCTATTTTATGATTTAAAAACAGAAACAGCAAAGGATAAAACTCTACATTCATATAGTAATCAAAAATATTGTCCTCAATGTCTATGAGAAGAGAAATGGGGCCAGATTACTTACTTTTCAGACATACGCTAGGATCCTTAACCAGTAAAATTTTGTTCATTTTTCCTCTTAAAACAAATACAACTAAAGTGTGAACTCCTAGGGATAAAAGTATGAAATAATAAGACACTTCTGTTTTCTTCATTACATAACCAGACTGTCCAGATTTCATCTTTTATTAATTCTATTTGTCATTCTTTTAAAGCTGAGGGTTTTTTTAAATAATAATAAAGACAAACTCTTTTTTAAGGCTGCATAGACAAGGTTGTTGGTTTTCTTTGATGACTTCTAAAAGCCTTTTGATGTGGACTTCGAAAAAAAAGGCATTCTCATCCTTAGAAATGTGTTTTAAAACATTAAAACATTGAGGACTGCAAAATGGGATAGTCTCAGCTGCGGCTCTGAAGAAAGAGACTGGTAGAGAGATGAAGCCTTAAAGTAAGATTTTAGAAGCTGGATAACGAGGAGATTTAGTGTCAGAAGCAAATGAGCCAGCCAAAGAGGAAAGAGGTCCTCCCGGAGCAGGGGAGCTTGAGGCCAGTTGAGTTCTTTGGGAGACGGGGAGAGAGGCCCCCGTGATGGGCGCACGGATGGCGTGCACATGGCACCTTCCCCCACTGTGCCTGTCCACTCGGCTCTGCCAAGTGTGGGCTCATGATTCAAACTGACAAGAACCTTGCTCCTTCCCTGATCCAGAAAGAAAGAGCCTTGTCAAGTTGAATATCCTGCTTGCTACACAGGAGCAAGGTTGCCAGGAACAATGGGGGAAACTCAAAATGTGCTCTCAATCAGCAAGAAGCCTTGGGCCCTGGCGTGGCTCTGCGCAGGGCGGCGAGAAGTGTAATTGAAGCTTAAATGTCATTGCATTCATTTTAGAGGAAACGCTGATTTGTGTTTGTTGTTTTGCTTGTTGGGTTTTTTTTTTTTTTTTTTTTTTTTTTTTTTGCTTCTTTCTGGATGTTGAAAATACGTTTGTAATGTAAAACACTTATCTCTTTTTAAGGAAAATTGAATAACTACTAAATAAGTTCTTACCCAAAGAACAAATTCAATCTAACCAAGAAATGTACACATGAAAGTCCACTTATGCCAGGCCGAAGGGCCACTGGGGGTATGGGTGTAAAGATGAATAAAATTATTAGCCTGGAGGAAACCCGCACAGCCCACAAGGATGACATTGTGCAGGAAGAAGGTACATGAAGATCATGAAATCTGAAGGCAAGGGGCCCCCTTTTGATGGCTGTTTCCCCCTGCCTGCTCTGTGATCTTTGGCCAGTCATTTGACTTCTCCTGAACCCTATTTCCTTACCTGTAAAACAGAGTTATGAATAACTACCTCATGGGGAAGGTGCGAGAATTAAATGAACTGCGGTGTGAACGACGCATTTTGCATGGTTGGTGAGCTCTACAAATGTTAGTGATCACTTGGTGCGGGGAGGGCAGGCGGGACTTATGGTTTCTAGCTTGCACTGCTAACTTGATTTCGCCCCCTATTTGCAGAGATGAGGTCCCTTTCAGAGCTCAGATTCCATTTTCCAATAGAATGTATTTCAAGAAAGAATTCTGCAAGTACAATAGATATGAGGATGTGCCCAAAATAAATAAAGCCCCAAAGAATAAAAGATCAGATCCAACTGGGGTCCTAGCAGAAGGCTTCTCAGGACTAAAAGGTACCTAAGGAAATGACAGATTCTCACCATGGGATGTTTTATCCTGGTATAAATGCCTAAAAACCGGTGGTCACTATTTCCAAGGATTTCCATGAACAATTCCACTCCACTGTGTGTGAGGATTTCCAAGAGGCTGGTTATTTACAAGTGAGGCAGCAGCAGGCAATGCACTGGCCCCAGAGCTGCGTCTGCCCTCCTTCTCCTGCAACAACAGAGTGAAAGAGATCTTTATTCAGAAGCTCAATCTTCCACCAAATATAATTATTTCCTTCTGTTGTTTAATGTGAGAATATCTTCAAAATGAGAATGATTTCTATGAAAAATCACCCGTACACTAGTGAGAAAAGGGTGAAAGAGAAGGTTGTGGTGAGGCAGAAGATAGTTTCTAGAACCCAAACAAGTTCATGTGCTGTTTGTTCACAGTCCTAAAAAGGGCCGGATCTGTGGCCCTGCAGCATCAGAAATACCTGAACACTGATTAAAAAGAAAACTACTGAAGCAATAGCTCTGGTGAGAGATTAGAACCCAGAACACTGCATTTAAAAAGAACGCAGACTAAGAATGAAATCTATGCAGTTTGTTTCCCAGCAGATTTATTTTATGTGCATATTTAAGAACTTGTATCACTATGTGATATTCCCATGATTCAGTAAGAATCACTGAATATACAAGTACCAGGGAACCTGGTATGTCAGCAAGTTATGGGCGATGCATAAGCCCCTTTCTCTCAGTATAGCTAAATCATACAGCACCTTGACTGTGACACCTGGCACACATCACGGTGTCGATCTATCCATGTGTTTCTCTTCCCATCTCATGACTCAAAGATCCTCAAAAGCAAAACCAATCTTTTTCATTGTTATATCTAAGTGCATGGTGAATTACAGATGCTCAATAAATGCTCATTGAATAGAACCAAACCTTAGACGCTGAAGAAACTCGCCTCAGCCGTGAATCTTCTAGGAGAGCCAATCCCAAAGCAGCAGCTGTAGTTGGCAGCCACTGAGTGATCATCAGGGGATGACAAATGGTTGGTCCGGCAGGAGTGTAGAGTTCAGGCTAGAAACAGAACAAGGCAGCCCCACAAAGAATGTACAGTCTGTAGCTATTGTAAACTTTAGTTCAAAGAAAAACACAGAGGAACAGAACAAAAACAACTTCAAAAAGTCAAGCACTCAGGAATATTTACTGAGCATCCACTGTGTGCCAGGTACTCAGCTAGATTCCGGGGTCACAGCAAAAAACTGAAAAAAACACACCGGCCCTTATGGAGCTAATGATCTCACACACATTTAGGTGCTATGGAGGAAAGGTGGAAGGGGCTCTGAGAATGTGTGATAGGAAGACCTGTGTGTGTGTGCGTGTGTGCGTGTGTGTGTATGTATGTGTGTGTGTGTATGCGTGTGTGTGTGTATGACTGTGGCTATCAGGATGGAGGTTGGGGGGTCAGTGGTAAGAAAGGTTTTCCTGAGAAAATGATACATGAACAGAATCCTGAATGGGTAAGTAGGCATTCACCAAGAGAAGAACATTCTAGGGAGATAAAACAACATGTATAAAGCCCCCTGAAGTAGCAAAACAGATGGTCACTTCAGAGGAAATTTAAGATATTTTAGGTGAGTCATTAGTATAATAACTCTTAACGATATTGGTTCCAAAACAGGTCACAGGCGTTTCCTGCTGCTGGCTGATTGCAAACCTGCCTCCCATTAGCTACCAGAAACCAGACGCTCCAGAATGCCTTCCACCTCCAGGCTGCTCTCTAAGTCGTTCTCCAGTGGTGACGTCTTCAACTACACTAGTCCCATCGGAGACGTCACTCGGTTGGGACCTCCAATGTCTGAGGATGGAGGAGAGGAAGGGGTGTTGAGAATTCTCAATTAACCATAATACTATGTTTGGAGAAATCAGTGTTTTGGACACGGGAGAGATTTTTGTAGCCAAATTGTATTTCCCCCCCAAGTAATGACTTATACAGCAGGTTCACGAAAACCAGTCTCTTCTGCTGTGAGAGGGGCTATCACTCTTCTGTGTCAAGGGTGCTCGGATACCAGCAACCAGAGCTGTGTTACTTGGCAACTCTTCGTGGTCCCCTCAGTTTTCTGGCCACAGTTATTGAACCAGTCTTGCCCCTTCACATGATCTGAGGAATCTAATTTTTCTCTTCTGAATGAAAAGTCTAGGAGAACTTCACCTTTCTGTATTGGAACACAATTTACCTCCTCAAGATTATTTTAATCCTATCACTTTTCCAAAATGCTGAGTGTCACCAAGAAATTGGGGTTCCTCAACCCTTTCACTCTCATCGCATGAAAGTCATTTGTTTGCAGGTGAGGAGAGTACAGTCCAGTGGTAGATTGTGCTTAGCATGCACGAGGTCCTGGGTTCAATCCCCAGTGCCTCCATTAAAATAAATAAGTAAATAAATAAATCTAATTACCTCCCCCGAAAGCAAAACAAAATAAATAAATAAAATAAAATATTTTAAAAAGTAATTTGTATGCAATGCTTGGTCTTTGCTGAACAAAGGACCACTACACGCTCATTTTCATATATTATATGTGGTATATGCCATGTTTACTCACTAGCTGTTTCAGCCTAGGGACAATTTTTATGAACTAATAACAAACCCTAAAACAGTATTTATAATGCAAATACTGATATACCATTATTTATACTTCAGTTCAGTGGCAAAAAAAATGGTTGTATGATAAATAAACTCTCATTATTCAATCATTAGTCTCTTGTAACCACACTGACAAGTCATGCCACAGGCAATACACTATCACTAATGACATGAATTAATTTATCTTTTTCAAAGGGTCGTTGGGGAACCGGAAATATATATATGTTTTATAGCAACACTCCAAATAGAAAATCTATCTAATAATTCAACATGTTATGCAGACATTTTCAAATCATCAAGCTTGTTTCACTCAACAAATATTCATTGTGTGCTTTTTATGTTCCAGGTACTTTTTTGGGTGATGAGAGTAAATTCGCCTGGTGAGGGGCAGGGAGGGTAGAGACAGAAGGAAAACAAGCAAGAAAAAAAAAAAAAAAAAAGACAAGGCAACTCCCAGATTCTGATCATTGCTATGAAGAGAAAGAGAAAAGTGAAAAAAAAAAACAAAAAAACCCCAAAAACTCATGTTGACAGAATAGTCACCAGAAGGCTATATTTTATAGGGTGACCAGAAAACATTTTACATTGTTTCAAAGCCTTTTTCTACTATAAAAGTCATGGTGATAAATTTACGTTGAACCTCATGAAATTGCTTATAATTGACATTTTTCACCCACAAAAATGGCAATTTTTTTGGTTCAGCCTAATGGCTGATAACACTGAGAAATAACAGCAGATAGAATTTTAAGAGCTAGGATTTTTATATTAAAGTTTTATTTCAAATGTATACAATTGTTCTGAGCCTGAATTATTTGAAACCTAGCTTTTTTTTTTTTTTTTTTTTCAGACCGTGGGTCTAGAAACGAGATGAGGACCCTATGCCTCCATAGGTCAGCTAGAGTCTCGGCAGATTTCCAGTCCATAAATGGACTTCTGAGGGCAGGATGTCTGAAGATGAGTCTTTCCAGACTTGGAAGGGGCCCAATGGAGCTTCTGTGAACAATATAGTAGTACCAGAGCACCACCCCGAGGACTGCATGTCCCTGTGGAGACATAATGTCTTCAGAGTGTGTTATCTTTTAAATGAGAATGATGGCCCTACCTTGCAGGGCTGTTGCAAATATCATGGATACAGCAGAGTAAGATGCTAGACACATTCAACTAGTGGTAAAGCAAATTCAACTTTACACACTTGGGCTTCAAGAGCAAGGTAGAGAAAGAAAGAGAATTAGCACTTTTTAAAATGTAAGAGATTCCACCCATTTTGAAGTTTAAAGAATTTAGGCCGCACTGCGAGTGAGCATCAGCCGAGAGATGTGAATCCATGCCTCCTTCAGTTGCTCTCAGGTCCTTTGCATCTCTTGTGGTGGAAGCATCTTGTCATTTTAAGGTTTTCCTAACTGTTTTATGATGAGCATTTCTCTTTAAATACAAGCTATTTCCTTTGTGAATCAAAGCAAGAAAGAACAATCTGTCCCAAAATTGATGGAAAAAAACACTGATGCTGAATTTGTTAAGAGATGGAATTTCACTCTCCAAGGTGATGTCATCATAAGAGATTTTCAGGACTCATTCTGATATTAATGAATCTGACTCCGCGAGGTAACTTAAGAACCTAAATCTGCAGAAGATGCGGCTCTAGTGGAAGGTCTGTAAAGTGCCTCCTGGCCGCACCTGGCCAACTGTAGATGATCAACGTGGTTATTTTCTCCTTAGGGAGAAAAATGGGCTACTCACTCAGGTAGTGGGTCGCAAGCTAGTGTGTCTGGCTGCCACAATCTAAATTTCCACAGATAATGCTTTCTTGCTGCAGTTTTGCACGTTTCAAGCTGGTTCTTGTGCGTCACTGTGTTCTGACCAGCACAATAACTTAATAACTGTATCTCAACCACGGGAAGAATTTGAACAAATTCATATATTCAGCAAACACATCTTGGTTGAATTCATTTCAAGTTGATTTTCTTTAGAAATCTTCTTAGTTGCATTGCAGGCGCTAACCTATGACCAAGAAGTTTTTCGTACAGAGAGTAGATGGAAAAGCAAAAGCTGTCCACCACCCTCTTTCTTTCTATGCTTCTTCTCTAGAAAAAAAAAAGAAGCCACATAAATCACAATCAGGAGCCACTAACAGGGCTGTCTCAGAGCTGCCATCACAGTTATTAAAAGGGGCAATTCCAATTGATCAATACCTTTCCTGTTCTATTGGCACCCATGTCCCTAAGATTTACTACATATTTAAGTATCACTCATGGTAATAAGTCCTTATTATCCTTATTAAACTGTTGTTACCATAATTTGATGTCCACTTAAAAGTTTTATAGTTAAAAAGTTAGTAACTTATTTTTCCCAACTCAAAGAAACTATTCTGTGCATTGTTAGGGCTAAATAGCTTCTTGCTGGTTATAAGGAGGATGAATATAATTCCAAGAGTGCACGTAAGAATTAGGTATAAAAATGATTTTTCACATTTCTGTAGTTTTCACTAATTTGCCTATTGTAGATTCAAATAGATGTAATAAACTAAAATGTACAATTAAACAAAAAACCTGTATTATATTTTTATGTCTATAAATGTGGTTCACAATCCTGGTGGCAGGAGAGAAGGTGTATATTTGAAGTTAGCCTTGAGAAAGAGGTGGACTTCATAAAATGAGTAGCTTAGACAATAAAGCTCTTATTCATATAAGCTCTCCGAGCAGTGTTTATTTAAATGGTTAGATTGGCAGCCTAGAGTATAGAAAATACACAGTCGGCACATATACTGAGCAATAGGAGAAAACCTTTCTTAAATGTTATATCTGTGTCATTTGGCAGAAATAGCTTCCAGTCGGAATATTCATCATTTCCATCTTTTCAAGAATTGCAGTAGCTCATTTTCAAAGTGAGAACAAATTACAGTTCAAACTATCTGGGTGGTTTTTTTTTTTTCTTATTTGTTTTATGTTGTTTGTTATTGTCTCATTGTTGCAATGTAATTCACAAAAAAAGCAGAGAAATGACTTCAGCAATAAATATACTGAGAGAATAAACTGTCCATATACAGGCTTCAGTGAGCTCTATGACTTCAGGCGGGTGCCCTGTTCAGCTCTCCCAAGAGCTCTCAACAACCCCTGCTAACCTTGGGGACCATGAGCAGAGGAGACCCCCAGAGCAGCCACACAGTGCTGAGGAAGGACCACAAAGGGCTTTCAAGCAGATGACAACGTCATGGACACATTTTACCATCCCTGATGTCTCTGGGAAGCAGTATGCAGAGTTTGCTACCTCTGGTGGAGAGATCCAAGGGACAAGGGCATGGAGAATTGATGGGTGCAGGAAGAGTCTCTAGTAGGTTCTCTTTGAAAACAAGAAGGGTCCCTGGTCTCACAAGATGGCTGAGCTGACCATCGAGACTGCGGAGTATCAGACAAGGTGTTGCACTCTGCCAACACAGCATCTCTAACACAAGCCAGACAAACGATTGGCAGGTAAGGGAATTTTCTGCAGCTCAACATGGAGAACAGAGCCAAAGATCATCCCTGAGCTTGCAGAGGGGGAAATGTGCACCTTCACTGCAGGATAGATTTCTCTCTGTTCACACAGAAAGACATATCAGAGGTATTTTTAAAAAATAAGCCATCCATTTATATATACAAGCTTTACAAGGTGTATTTATTTAAACAAATTGTTTAAACACTCCACCAGCACACGGTGACCTAAGCGGGACTTGAACTTAAAGATGCAGGGTGGTCTCATATTATGAGAGAGATGTGTTCTTGAAGATCTCACATAATTCAAAGCACACATGATTTAAGATGAATTTTCCCAGAGGAATGAGTGTAAAGGGTGTGTTTCTGATATGCATAAACCTCCAGTCACTGTGGCTTAGTGGCACTTGACCTTGTTTTTTATCTTGCCACCGTGTCATGCCTCACAATCCTTTTTTTTTTAAATTATATTTGCCCAGTTATAAGAAGGATGTGAATCAAAAAGTACCTTATTTTTCTCAACACTTTTTCTAAAACTACTCCAAGGATCCTCTCCTAAATTAATAGCACAGGGCATCACGGTGATTCCGGATCCTCTTCCAAGTGTTTTTTGTCCCATTTAAATATCTTTCCAAAGTTTTTCATATTTTCAGCAACAATGTTATCACAGCTTAAGGAAAACTTGAACAACATTGCTATACTCTTAAAATAAAATTTAATATCGACAATTCAAAAGTGAATACCTACAGTCCTTATCAAAATTATTAATTTCTGATATTTGTAGAGCATGACAAACGGTATTGCCTATTTTGCATTTCTGTTTGGCAGAACGTGATGCTGCCACGTGGCAATAGCACAGAAACAGTTTATCATGAACTCCACCTGCTCCTTTAAAACTGCACAATTTTTGACTATTTTCCAAATTTGGTGTACCAAATGAAATTAATATTTTTTTCACACTTTTTGTCATATGTTTATTTTGAAATACACAGAGAATGGCCTATACTATAAAAAGCGCTCACTGACAGAGACCATGTGACAGGTACTGTGTTGACTAATTTTTATCCTTGCCTGTTCCCACTGTGGAGATAAGGGGACGGACGTCCAGCTGGGTTAAGCAACTTGGGGAGGTTTACCCGAAGTTTTTGTGGATTCCAGAACGTGCCTCTATTCTGTCAATATTTCTGAGTGTAGTAACTTTTTGTGAAGGGTCTGATGGTGATCAAAGGACCGAGACCGGTGTGGTAGGAGCTAAAGCTGGATTGTGGAGGCCGAGAAGAGGGTAGGTGGTGAGGACACAAAGGCAGAAAGAGTCCCCCTCTGGATGGATCTACTTGGCATCCAAAGTTACAAGCAGAAAAACATAGTGATTCCAGGACATTTGGGGTTCAGGCAGAAGCATTTATACTGTAGGGTAAGTGGAAAGCTGTATATTTATTAGCATATTCCTTTACAGAAAGTAGGAAACATTTAGAAGGAGTTCCTCTCAGTTCACAGAGATACAGAAATCTCAAGACTTTAACTGTCTAAAAAGGCTCAACCATAAAGAAAGCTGTGGATTAGGCCAAATGTGATTTTTCTTCTAGTCCTTTTCACACTTCTATTTTTCTTCCAGGGCTACCTTCCGAATAAAAATAACAGAAATATTGATAATAGTTGTGCATATTACAATAAGTAAATGTAATACATGTAAAACTCTAAGCAATGCTCTAAGTACTTCACATAAATTAACCCAATATTTTCCACAACGCCTAAGGTAGGATACTATCACAGTCCACACCTTTAGATGAGGCAATCGTGGTACAGAGAGATTAGTTTTCCCAAGTTATCCACTGACACAAATACTTGTCTTTTCTCCTCAGAATCCTCACTGCTGTCACGGTCCTCTCTCCTCTCCCCTTCCATACCTCTTTAACCCTTATCAAAACTTACATGTCCAGGGGAAGGTATAGCTCAGTGGTACAGTGCATGCCTAGCATACACGAGGTCCCAGGTTCAATCCCAGGTGCATCCACCAAAAGTAATAAATAAATAGATGAACCTAATTACCTCTCCCATAAAAAAAAACTTCTGTGTCTTGTGTCCCCAGAATCCGTCTAACTATATAATTAATTGACTAGGTAGAAACATGCCAAATAGTTTAGTTTAATGGGTTCTATTTCCCATTTCTAAAACAGTTGTATCAAATAAAAGGAGGAAATAAACCAGCAGTTGGGTCTTTTTCCTATCAAAAATCACCCTCTCACAGAAGCAAAAATCATTTTACTTACTTCAAATAAAAGTTTATGTGTCTGACACAGACATTGGGTTACAGAATTAGAACATAATTTGTTTTAGATTTTTTTTAAAATTTAAAAAAACAAGTGTAAATAGACAACAGGTCTTGTAAAAATGCATTTAAAAATAAAAACATAACCCAACATTTCAGTTATATGCCATCTCCATATCATGATGATTTAAGGAAATAAAGGGAAGATGAAGGGTACAGATTAGTAAAGACAAAAATGTTAGGCATAGGAAAAAAGGAAGGGTGCAATCAAATAACTCTTACTCCAGCTTAAAACCTTCTCCTGAAAGGCCCCAGATCCCTCATAATAGGCTCAAGATTTCATGTGCCCAATCTCTCTACCACCAACCCTTCTTTCATGGGAAGACTTTCAAGAGCAAAGACAATCTGCCCTGAAGAACAAAGGAGTCAGAGGGCCAGAGCTGAGTCCAGACGTCGCCTTTCTTAGCTTGGTAAACAAGCTTATCCTCCCTGGGGTGGGCAGGATAAGGCCCCTCTCCCTCAAAGATGTCTATGTCATAATCCTTGGAATTTATGGGTGTATTAGGATACATGGCACAGGAGAATTAAGGTTGCAAGCAGAATTACTTGCTAATCAGATGACCTTAAAATAGGGAAGATTATCCTGGATTATCCAGGTGGGTGCAGTGTAATCACCAGGGTCTTTAAAAGCAGAAGAAGGAATCAGAAAATAGACCCAGAGAGATGGCAATGTGAGAAGGACTTGACCCAGTACTGTTGATTTTGAAGATGGAGTTTCCACAAGTGAGAGGACGTGTGCTGTCCCTTAGAAGCTGGAAAAGGCAAGGAGATGGATTTTCCTAGAGAGCCTCCAGGAAAAGAATGCAGCTCTGCTGATACCTTGATTTTAAGCCAATGGCAATGAACTTCTGAACTACAGAACTCTAAAATAACAAATTTGTGCTGTGTTAAGTCACTATTTCTGTGGTAATTTGTTACAGCTGTCATAGAAAACTAATAAACTCCCAAAGCCTCATTTTTTTTCCTATAAAATGAAGATACAGAATATAACTCATTATCTCACAGAATTATTGTGGAGACAAAAACATACCATGAATGTGAAGAGAGCATTGTCAATTAGAAATACCACAAAATTTCCAGACATTATAACTCATAGGAGTATTATTCCCTGTTGCCTTCAACGTTTCTTTAAAGACTACGCAATTGAACTGACTGCACTCTCACCTTCCGTATTTGGCATTAACTATGCTATCCTGTACTTTATGAAGACACAAGCTGGCATTTTTTGATGTACTATAATATATAACTTATGTCTGAGGATAAAGCATAAATTACAGTACAATGAGCAAAAACTCACATCTTTTGCTGGTAAATATGCCAAACTATTTTGGACTTTGAGCTAAACAAAATGGCCCTAGTTGCAATTTAAAAAAACATTGTTCACAAAGTCAGAATGCAGAATACTTCAGAAGTCAATGAAAAATGTCAGATTTTTCCAAATCTAAGCTTTTGTAAGAGCTATAAATGACAACTCTAAACTTTGTTCTTATGTGCATATGAGAATTTATGCTTTGAAAAAAATTTATTTTCATTATTGCATCTGATCCTGATACCAGTCCTGAAAAGAAAGAATGATGAATATCTTAAAATATGGAATTAATAAGACATACCTTTTTTCTCCTCAAAGAAGCAAATGGCAGATACACGAGATCTGTACAAATGTCAGTTATTATTATCTACTGGTGGTTCTCCAAGTGTGATCTGGGGGCCTTGGGGTCCCTCCCACCCTTTCAAGGAGTCTGCAAGGTCAAAACTATTTTCATAGAAATCCTGTTTAATAGCAATACTATTTAATTTTTCAGTCTTATTCTCTTGCAACCATACTGTTTCCATTTCTAATGTGGTGAGTATTGAAAGATGAAACCCACATAAGCAAAAGTTCTTTGGGATCTTTAATAATTTCTAAGAGTAAAACGTGGTTGCAACTTACACTGGTAAGTCAATTCTCTGGGCAAGATAAAGAGGTAGGGAAATGTGATGGCTAAAAATGTATTCTAATACAAAGGAGCTAGGAAAGAGAAATATAGCTGAAAGATTCATTAAGATTTTTCTGCAAGGTACCACGGGAAAGCTTGTGTGGGGAAATGGGGTGGGTGTGGGGGAAGAGCAGCTTACTCAATAGTACCCTTATGGCTCCAAAGATATGATACAAACTTTCCAAAAGTGCCTAATTTACTCCAGGGGAGCAGTTCACACCTCATTATGGGCCCACAATTGCAAATAAATGCACAATAATGACCAGCAACAATAATATTACAAAAATGTGTCAGGATAACAACAAAAAAACAAATTTGCGCACAGAATTATTCCCAACCATAGAGCAACATTTGCTAATTAGTAATATCCCATATTAACTATTTAATCTAGCCACTGGAATCTTCCTAAAGATTATTCAGGACTCATTCACTGATGATGACAGAATGAATCATCTTTGATGTATTCTCCTTTGGTTTCATTGCAACTCTCTGTCTCTTGTCAGTGAGTGGGCCCCATTGATTTCTTTTATGAAATACCTCACAGCTGTCAATTCCTCTTTATCATTAGTCCAGATACGCAGGATCTCCCTGACAGGCTACTCTGACATGTGTTTTCCAATTTCATATAAATAGTGACAAGGCTTCAGTGGTTCCCTATTTTCACTTATTTACTTAAACTTACTATCTACCTACGACATTCCAGAAATGCCTAACAGAAATTGAGTTTTTAGGCTCTGGAGACATGGTGAGGAACAAGATGAACAAAATCCCCGCTCTCAAGAGCTTACATCCCGGTAGAGAAAGACAAATAGTAAACAGGTAAACAAATACATAAAATATTTTTATACGATGATTAAAAACTGGGAAGAAAATGCAGTTGGGTAATGTTACAGAGAATGATAGGGATGGTGTTTAGATCAGATACTCTGGAAGGTCCTTTTTAGGGACCTGGCATTTAAGGTGAATCCTGAATGAGGAGGAGAAAGCTGCATGGAGATGAGTGAAAAATATTAAGTCAGAGGGCATACTTACAGCTAGGCTCCTAAAGCCTATTAGTCCCCTATAATTTCCAGAAAATGGAGCACATCAGCAAGGCATGGCTGGAGCAGGAGGAGACAGGGGAGTTCTTTAAAAAGATGGGTGGGCAAAGGCAGGTCATGCAGGACTTGCAGGTCATGGTAAGGAGTCTGAGTTTTATTCTAAATTCAAAAGGGAGTTGCTAACATGTTTTGAACACGTGTGTTGTGTGGAAAAAGTCATGTAGGGGTCCAAGAGTGGAAACGGGGTGAGTAATTGGAACTCTAATAGTCCAGAAGAGAAAGGATAGTAAATCAGATAAGGTAGCAGCTGGAAAGGTGGATGACTTGGGATATATTTTGGAAGCAGAGCCTACCTGTCCTATTGATGAACTGGGTGTGAGGGTGAGTCAGATGGAAGAACTGACCATGGCTCTTGTGGTTTCTAGAAAATGGGTCCTAAACTCATTTGTTCAGCTTCCAAGGCAAGCGTCCCCCTTTCTGTACACCCTGCGATTCCTTCCCTCTACTACAAAAGCTCCATTGCAGTAAAGCACATTTCCTCCTTATGCTTTTCACGTGCAAAACTCATCCCCACCTTTGCTCGGGAGGTTTCTGGTCTTCACTCTCCACGTTCTCTAGTGCTGACCACTCCGGCACACACTCATAGCTGTCTCTCCTTTTGAAATTCCCTCTTTCAGTATCTGTTGCTTCGTATTAGTGAGTATTGCGTCCCCACGTATGCAAGCAGTAACTTTATAGGAAGCACCATGTCTTAAATTCTTTAGACACCAGCATACCAACTAGCCACATTTAAGAAATAAACCCTTGCTGATTAATAATGAATGTTACTAAATATAAAATTCTGTCCAAACGTTCGCCCACTAAGCCTTTGACACAACTCTCTTTGTACTGCTTCTTGTTTTTCAGGCCTCAGCTCAAGTGTTCTGTCTTCTCTAACCGTGCAAGTGTAAGTGCCCACTCCCGGGGACCACTGGTCTCTTTATCATGTTTCCTTGACATGTTCTACTTCATAGCATTTATCTCTGATCTGAAGCGATCGTATTTGCCTGCTGACCTATTATCTACTCTCCTCATTAAAAAGGTCATGAGAGCAGAACTTGTCTACGTTGTCCACTCCTGCTTCCCAGCACGTACAACAGTGCCTTCCTAGAGTAGTGTATTTTCTGTCAGGCATCAGATGCTAGGAATAAAGAAGTAAACAAAACAGCAAAACTCATTGCCCTCGTGGAGTTTATATTCCAGTGGGAGAGATGACGATAAATTATAGTAGTAAATAAAATATGAAGCCTGGTAGATAGTGGTAAGTGTTAAGGAGGTGTGGTAAAAAGCAAGCCCTCGAGCAAGGTAAGGCTGACAAGATCTATGCACTGTAGAGGGAGTGTGAAAGTGTAGCAATCTTAAAATGTGCACAGAAATCCTCAATGAGCAGGTAACATCTGAGTCAAAACCTGAAGGCAGTGAGAGAGTGAGTCTTGCAGATAGCCAGGGAAGGGTGTTCCAGGCAGCGGAAACAGCAAATGTGAATTTCCTGAGGCTGGAGTGCATCAAAAGCTCTGTAGTAATGTCCCATTTTGCTAAGCGTCTGGAAGGTCATAAGCAAGGGGAAAAAGAGGTGGAAGATGTGGTCAGACAGGAAAAGTGAGGAAGATGATGGGAATAGATCATTTAGGGTCTCTTACAATAAGAAAGCAAGGGCAGAAGCAGAGAGATCTATTCAGAGCCCACTGCAGTGATACAGGGGAGAGATGATGGTAGCTCCTCATGGAAGAGTGACAGTGAGATGGGGACTGGCTCTGGTCCTTGATAAATATCTGTTAAACCAATAAACAGTCAAAGGCTTCCCACTGAACAGTGATGGTTTACATTTTACTTAAACATATAAAGTATCTCATTTGTAAAACTGAAAAAAAAAGATATGTAGAAGGACTTCTAAAATTAGGTAGATTCTTTTAAAATCTCCGTAACTGTACACTATACTCTTGTTAATAAAAATCTATGGAATATTTATTTATAGTTAAGTTACATTTACTTTTCCAAGATGACCCAGTGGATGATTCATCTGGTTTATTTACTCTTGAGGCATACGTGTCTCTTTGAAAGTGATCCTGCCAAGATGGCGGCACTTGTAGAAAATTCAAGAAGCATGTCTTTATAAAGAGGGAAAAACAAATTTAAAAAGCTTGAGATCTGCCACTATCCTGTCTGCTTTGAGCAGAACAGAGATGGTAAGTCTATCATTTAAAATTCTAAATTAATAGTTTTATGAAAATGAAAATCCTTATCTGCAGTAGAGGTTTGCAATTCTTTAATTTTTTTTTTAGTGTTTTCATAAGACACTTTCTAATTACCTCTTTTGGATGAGTGTTAATATATTTTCACAGTGCTACCTGGCTGGGTGTCATCTTTAGACAAAGACAGAGATAAACTCTATATTTATTAGTAGAACTGGTTTTGACTGATTCTGCAAATGAAGTGTATGTTCTGGAGCCATCCTCAAAAAAAAATCAGAGCATGTGAAATTTCTTTTGTGTTTTTTTATAGAAATTAATTAGCTTGTTGAAATTGCCTTATCGTGCCTCTTCGAGTTGGTTTACATTCAAATCATTGTTTTCAAAAAAGAAAAATCTGTGATTAGCTGGAGTTAAAAATCTAAACAAGAGATCCCCAAGCTCCAAATCATGTAAATGGTAATATTCGTGACAGTTTACAACTTCTTTCCCCCCAGTGGGAATACCCTGTGTGGTTTATTGCAAGTCATCAAAAGCAAAATCTCAAAAATTGCAATATGGTGCCTCAGTAGCTCTCACACAAACTAGCTGAAGCTGATAGGTTACAAAAAGCCAAAAACAAACAAAAGAAAACACACAATATTTTGAAAATACATTGGCATGCACGAATCATTCACATCCTATAGATTCAATGCTTATGTACAGCTTCAGGCAGCTTTGAAAATGCTTCAAGATACTGCACTCAGGGTAGCACATTTTGCAGTCGCCTAAAAATTCACTGGCTTTTGGTGTTGGTGCACCAATCATATTCTCTTTGGTCCACAGAGGCAACCTTGTTTACATTTCCTACAGATCTTTGGTTATATTCTGGCAGTCAGGACACTATGATGAACAGAACAGAAAAAGATGTCCTGTGTTTGTCTCTGAATTTTCATGGAAGAGATTGGATTGCCATCTCTAGCACAGTTCGTAAACAAACTTGGTCAACATCAAAGGCGATAGCATGCCAGCCTGCTGGGCCCAGATTACACACCTTGAAAGTGAATGTTACCTCAATGAAAACTCTTCTGAAATTTAAAATCAAACAAAACTCAAAATGTCCAAATGTTTTCTTTAGAACTCAGGCATTGTGACAATGTTTTTTTTTTTTTAACAATGATTGGATGATTCACTCTATATTTATCCAATTATGTGCTATCCCTAATTTGTTTGGCACAATTTTGTTTATTCTCAGTTGTTCTCCCACATATGCTCTGGCCTTGGATATGGGAGATATCGAGTGTACTAGAAAAATAGAACTATTAATGTCACCTCTACTGCCTTTAACAGATGCTGTGCTATTCATGTTAGAACATTGGTAAATCGTTCTTGACTGTGAGATTCACAGATCACAGCACTAGCAGAAGTAACCTCTTACAAGCATGTTAGCTGGCCCACATGAAGACAATTCTAATGAGTCCCAACTAACTCTGTTTTACACACACATACAAACACATATTTGTGCTGCAAAAATAATTGACTAACTTCAAAACAAAAAAGCAACATCAAAGTGAGAAAGATTCTGCCAAGAAATCCTGTTCACTGTGTTTATTGGTGCCCTTCAAAAAAAAAAAAAAATCCAAAGCGTATTTCTTCTACCCTGTTTTGTGCTTCTACCAAGAAAACACATCTGTGAGAATGAAAATCTCTCCTATCGAGAATCTAACAAAATCATGTTGTATATTATCCTTAATTATATATCCAACACGGTTATTTGGGAAGGATTCCAAAAGAATCTGAAAGAATTTGAGAGAAAACATCTGTCATTAGGCTGTTAAAAGTGACTCCAATTGGGCACCAGTGGTTTATTCTACGTAAATCTTCACTGCTAGTACTCCCTGATGGTAAGTTTTCAGGAATTGCATACCTAGAGTCATATCTCATCACCTCACTAGTCTGCTCCACCAAGCAGAATTCTCTGCTCCCTCACCTGTGACCTCAGAGCAACGTTCTCATACCTTCATTATGACAACTATATTACAAGTACACATCATGTGCGTTTCCTCAGAGAGTATGGACTTCTTGAGGGCAGGCCCATGTATTACTTATCTTTTATCCCTTGTACCTAACATCATCCCTGGCACATAGCCAATAGCCAGTATCAGTAAATGTTGAATAAATGAATGAATCTCAGCCAAAATCTGCTTTCTTAATATCTTAGTGGAAAACTCTTAGCATCTAAAAATGTGATGGTCTTGGCCAAAGGCAAATTTTCAAAATGTGATTTCCAAACAAAGAAGCTAAAACATGCTTATGCAAAAATCACAACATTTTGCAACTTTATAAAAATGATAATTTGTGCAGAAGCTCTAAAGTTTGTGGTAAATGTACTTAAAATCAAATTACATAGTGATACACTGCTATCCACCTATTCGCATAGCTAGAATAAATGAGATTGACAGTGCCTACTAGGACTCCCTTGCATTGCTGGTGCAAATGCAAAATGGTACAACCACTTTAAAAAACAATTTGGCAGTTTCTTACAAAGTTTAACATGTACTTATTATGTGATGCAGAAATCCCACTCCTAGATAGCTATACAAGAGAAATGAAAATTCGTTTCCACCCAAAACTTATATACTAATGATTTAGAATGAACTTTTTTTAATCTCCCAAAACTAGAAACAATACTTGTTTTATTTCTCTTTATTCATCTTTAAGTTCCTAATATTTCCAGAAATAAAATTAAATAATGGTCAAATGGATTAATTAAAGTATGAACTTGTAGTCATGAATTATTGTACAACTAAAATTCCCTGGTAGAAGCAGAAAGGATAACAAAACAACTTCCAAAGTAGACTAACTTGGCAAGAACTGACCAAAAGGAGAGTGAGGCATTGCTTCTGTCTCACAGTGAATGGCTTAGTCAAAGATTAAGAATATACAGCAGAATATCGTGTACTCACATTTGAGACCAACACAAAGCATGACCTGTGACCAGGCAAAGAACAGACACAGAAATTCAGGGCTGGAGGATGGTACGGTCTTTGTCTCTGGATTTATGTGAAATTTAGTGGAGAACAAATAGTGAGGTTTAACATTGTCTTAATTGAGGAGAGTCTTCATTTGGAAATACGAATACAGATGCAATATATTTGGTAACATTTCCTTAGCTAATTGTCCTCATGTTTTTCCCTAGAAGGATTCAACCTCAGAGAGGCAGAGGTTTTGGTTTTGTGACAGATATCTCAAGAAAAAAACGTTAAGTTAATTACCAACCTTCATAACAGGATGTTAAAATAAGGTTCTTCTTTCTTAGTTTTAGTTGAGACCCCAAACTTAGAAAACAAATATTTTAGGTGTTGAGGAACTCCAAAATGAGGGGCTAGGCCACCTGTGCAAGATCTGCAAAATTCGATTGTTAAAAACCAGTTTTCTAATTCTTGCCTTAACACTTCCCTTGAGGATATTTACAGGAGAGGCCAAGAGAAATGACTTCCTGGTAGGAGTTTCTTTGGTGAAAATTACTGAATTTCCCCTTGCCCCCAAGGAAGGAGGGGAGATAGAAAAAATGTGAAGGGATCACTTGCAGAGAGCTTACCATGTGTCTTCTAGAATCAGGTGGCTTTTGACCTATACGTGAGAAACTAAAAAGCTAAAAACTATGACTGGAAGTATCTGCAGAGCAGGAAAGCAAAGAGAGATGATGACATCAGGAGAAACTTTCACTGGCAGAGGCAAAGGCAAAGGCATGAGTTTCCCGTGGACCAAATGTGGACCATGTGAGAGGACACTGGACTCAAGCCAGCCTGGAAACAACTTTCCCAAGAGAGATTCCTGGAGTGGTGATGGAGCCTCCGCAGTGATGGTCTGTGTGGAGTGGACCTCCTATGTTCTGAGGACTGAAGTTGTGAGCAGGTAGCCACATGGAAACCTCACCAGATGAGATCATTGCCATCAAAGATCTTGGCAGGATATTCTCCAAATAATCTATTCTCCAAAAGTCACCCTCGGGAAGAATCAGAATTAGGAATCTGGGCTGTCCTTCCTAAGAATAACATCATTGGATTAAACTGATGTCATCAAATAAGAGTTTTACTGTTTCTAATTTCATCTCCTTTTCCTCACTCCGTCTGTGGAAGGATTAGAAAACCCATCTAGCAAGGGAAATAGATACAGGATGGAGGCCTTAAGAATAAAGAACAAAGATGAAGCCAGCCATGCCCTTCCTCTCCTTGGCCCTCTGCCTAAAGCCGTACCACACTGGAAAGGGGGAGAAGCTTTAATTTTATGTGAAATTGAGTAAATTTTTAACATTATCTTGGATGGGACATTTTCATAATATCCAGGAGAACTTGTTTCTACCAAAATTGACTGTGGGACTTACTATCTAAGAATATCCAGAAAAAGTTACAGCACTTGCTTGAGATTTCATCCAGGCAGTAAGTCTGGAGAAGAGGTTTGAAGGATTAGGGTAAGGGTGGCAGAGAGAACAGGCAGCAGGGAAAGGAGAGAGAGAATTGCATTCTGGTTGCACTCTGTGGATTTTCCTTCTTTCAAGGTGCAAGTTATTAAAGGAAGATCCAGTTGGAAGGTCATCATTCATAAGATCTAAAATTCCAATTTCATCTCTCCTTATCTTTCTGTAAAACATGTTTGCTGATAAGCATCCTTCTTTACTAAAGTACATAAGGTGGAAAGAACAGATATTGACTCCATTGAGGTGCATTTGGGGAGGTAGGAATCACTGCCTGGAGAGCTCCAGGCTCTCGATGTTCACGCTCCTGAACAGGAAAATACGATTATATCAGAATGACCTAAATTGTCAAGTGGAGACTGTGCTCGTGATCGTTTGAAATAACCGAACACAACTTTGTGTTTACTTTTTCACACCGAAGCAAGAAATCTGAAAGTTCATGTTCCCTTTCTGTACTGTTGCATGATTTCAGTGATATTTATTTTACCCTCCTTCAGGCCTCCAGTGCCTTCCTATCCCTGATCCAGAGAAACTAGAAGGGAACTAGTAAAGCTTTGTAACTCTTTCAATTAGCAAAACAAAGCATTTAAGCCCTTTATCTCTACTACTGAAACTGTGAACTCTGGCCTTTAAAAAACATTTTTTTTTTTTCCTGGAAAACAATTGAGAAGGGAGAAATCACTTGGGGAGGGTTCAGTGGAACCCTCTTATTGCCCCTAAAACTTAAAAAATGCCTAACGTTGGCCCTGAAAGAAAAACTATTTTTGACATTTTATAGTGCATAAAAAGTCTAGGTTAGGGAAACAGAAATTCAAACCATCGTATTTCTCACATATGTCTGATTAGTTTGCTAGTATTAATTTCATTTTCTTGTGGTCCTAGGATCATGTTTCATATTTTCTTACTACAGTTCTTGGAGCTTCCTTTGTTCCACAAATCTTTATGGAATAAATGTTATGTTACAAGCACTATTTTGGACATTGGTATGCATAGGTAATGGGCTCTGGCACTAAAGACACTATGAATAATTAAAAAGCACCTATTTTTAGGTTTTGTCTCCCAGTCTAGTGTAGAACTCTCTGCTACCAAGACTCTCCAGTGGGTTCAGCCTGATTTTAGGTCAGCTTTGAACCTCAAGGTCCTTTACCGGTAACTTCATTCAAGGACGAATCCCAGGTGAGTCAAAGAACTTAAGGCTGGATTGCAGTCGACTGTCCAGGAAAGAATGCACACGGGCTTCCCTGGCTTTCGAAGATCCTGTTAAATAACACCATTTTGTCATATTCCAACCTTGAATAAAAGACCAAATTCAGATCTGGATTGTTACAAGCTTGGCCTCAGAGAGTTATAGGTGAAGAATTAAGGCTGGCGTTGCAACAGAAAGAATCTTGTCTTGATAAATTCTCTTTTCTGTACCCCCAAACCCTTTAGGTTATATATATGGCACCAGGGGAGTAATTACAATGTGTCCAATGTCAGCCTTGAATAAACTTTTTTCTCCTATGCAAGAACTAGTTTTTATATGTTCCATAAAATACCTCATGTTAATGCTCATATTTAAGTGAGCATTTAAGAAGTGTTTAACGATGAAACAATGGCAAGTAAGGATCTAAACCCTGGTTTCCTGTGGCTATTGCAATCTGAATGGAACTCTGCTATGACAAAGGAGGGGGAAAATCACTTTGATTACTGCAATATTATAGCCTGTTATCCCATCTGTCCTGTTTATTAGAGAGTCTCACACTCTATTTTCCTTAGAAAACACCTGGAACACTTTCTAGTTTTGAGAATAAAACGTCATCTTATAAAAGCTCCTAAGTATCTATTATTCTCTCATTAAACCTTACTAATATGATGAGATTTGCAAAGAATGATGGAATGTTGTATCATGAATTACAGGACCATTAGAATTGGCTAGGGGTTATATAATGGGACTCTGAGAGCATATAGGAAATTAAAATTTTCTTTAATTTCCACAATACATGTGTAAGAAGAGCCTCCTAAAAGTCTTGTTGGCCAAATGGCCACCACCCAGCAGTAATACACAAAGAATATCCAATTCAAAGTGCCACATGGTCATTTTTGTTTTACAGAAAAAATATTTCCATTTTCAACTTGACACAAATAACTTAGACTCATGAACTGTTAGATGGGGGGAGAATATTAGAGATTCTCCAGTCCAGGTCTGGGACCTGGCATTTACAGTTTATTTAGCTCAACAACGACATTGCCATAATTAGATATTAAATTCTGATCTTAGATGCAGAGGTTAATATCCATATTTTTAAAGGCCAACACCAGCCAAATGATGAAATTTTTTTAAAAAAGGCCCTAGAACAGATAAAACAAAAGAAAAAGGAAGAGACTAAGAAAGTAACTCAGAAAAAAATAAAATTGTCAAAGATATGGTTCCAAAGTCAAAGAGAACTCCCACCTCCCCTCCAACCCCCTTTTAAGAAGATTTCACTTTATCTAAAGAGTAAAGCAAATGCTTTTAGATCCAAGGGTACCTGGTTCAAATCTCAGCAGGGGCATATTTCTCACAAACTAAAAAGGCACTCTCCCTATTAAAGGGACTGACTTAATACGGTTATATGGACCATTACTGCACAGAATGGGGATTCACAAACTATTTTCTAAATGGGGCCTTTTTGTTCATGTACAGTAATTCTTATAGAAGCCTTTCACAAATGAAAAAAAAGGGGGGGGACTTGGGGGAGAAATCTAAGAACCCATGATTTGAGCCTTTAATAACTGGTGTATTTGAGACAGCCATCTGTAGTAATATAGCAGATCAGGTCTTCCTGGCAATGGTCTGAAAAAGCATTCTAAGGATAAAAGCTTAATATTTGCACAGACCTCAGATGCCTAGAAAAGATGAACAAAATACATCCTGAAGTTTGGTCTCAATATTAGACCTCAAAATGCACGGTCTTCACGGAACTTCATTTAAACAGGAAGCAGCACTCAAACAGTTCACCATAAAGACACTATTTTCCCTGAGATTTCCACAAGAAGACTTTGTTGAGTACATTTTTATATGACACTACATGTTGATGGCTGAAAGTCTTCCTTAACAGTGAGACCATGAAAGGCATGTGGTAAACATTCTATGTAATCCACCTTATAAAAGAACTGTGAGGAAACTGTTAGAAGCCTACTTCTACCATAAATTTACATTTGGAGAGCTACACTTGATCTAGGTTCAACATTTTGTGGTAACTTATACCACTCTCTCTGGGAACATCATCAAGGATAGAATAATACTGAACTTTGAAAATAACTTTTTCTTCACCAGTTTCATTAGACCTAATTCTCTGGGACCTATTGGAGTTGAAATGATTGCAAACATGGGTCTAGATTCCAAAATGTGGGTGACTCTTACTTATAAACAGTCCTTTAAAAAGTGAAAATTTTTCTTACAGAATACGTCTGAATACTGGGTCAATATTTCAGGTCATAGATTTTAGAGAAGGTAATTTGAGTCCTACAATTCATCCCTATTATAACCCAAATTTTATGGATATCTTATCTGTAACATATTAGTTTCAAGCGACAAAAAGTGAATTCAAAAGCTCAAACTGATGTAAAGAAAAGATGCAGATGGAATTTTTGTTGGTTTGCATGATTCAAAATAAGAACTAAGAGCAAAACTGGATCCAGAAGTTCAAACAATAATGTCAGAACTCAGCCCTCTTCTCTCTGTCTTGCAGGTCTTCCTCTTTTTAGGTCGGTTCCTCCGTCAGACAGGCACCTGCCTCAGCCTCACAAGAAGGCTGCCAGATCCTCTAGGATTGCACACGTCCTTGCCAACCTATGTCCTGTGAAAACAGCTACACTATTCAACATTTCAAATCAAGATCCTGTCTCAAGAACTTGGGAGAGCCCCAATTACTGCTTGACTGAACTCGCCTAGATTTAAATGATGAAATATACAGGGCTTCCCTTTGATTTTCATCAGTGGAGACAACAAAAAAACATACTTATGGGTGTCCTCTGAGTTTGACCAAAGGAGTGACAAAGGACATTCTTTTGGTTTAAAATGTCATCTGCATAATAACTGACTCAATAAATGCTTACCTGAAATATACCCAGAAATACATGTGTGCACACACACACGCACACACAGACATACCAAAATTGTACAATTTGGGAAAATTATGACTGAGAAATAATGTAGGGTCAGAATCTGGAAACAATTTTTAACTAAAGATAAAGCTGCTGAGTTCTGCTGAAACTGTAATCTTGATAACATAGGAAAAAGATAAAGTCCATTCAATCCTCAGTAGAAATTGAATAAATGAATGAATGAAGTCATTGGATAGAATAAAACAAGGTGAGAAGTGTGTCATGGAAGCTGACAGAAGAAACTGCTTCAGTGAAGGCAACGAAATAAAACTAGCTAATACTCTGGGCATATCAGAAATGAAAGTCAGTTTCAGAAGCTAAAAAAAAGCCATAAGAAAAAAATAGATATTAAAGAAAATTCTGTGCTGATTAATAACTAGTTAATGTTTGAAATTTTTGAAATTTTGGATCCATAAAATTACTCATACACCAATTTAGCAAATGAAACAATTATTTACTGAGCATATGATATATGTCAGATACCACGATAAGTATTTGGGATATAAAGTGAAATTAGGTGTTGCTGATCAGGTACATATCTCTACTGAGATAAGCAGGGGAAGGTGGGAATCAGCAGAGCAGAAAACTCATGAATGATGGGTAGAATTGAGAAGTCAAGTCTGAAGTATACCAAGTGCTGAGTGAGGACTTAGGGGCAACTTAGGAAAAATTAACTGATCAACTCTAAAAGAGAGGTGACCGTGTTCCTTTCACCGTAAGAAACTAATAGAGTGTGTCCGTACTTACAGCAAGAGCGGGGATGAGCCCAGCACCTAGGAGACAGATGCGGAAAGTGAGTGCCTGGACCAAGGGAGATGGAATAAGGTGCAGAAACAGGACGACATTATCAAGAAAGAATCTTAGCATGGTGGGGCATTTTCTAGACAAATCTTAATGTTGCCCAGTGAAGCCCAAAAGTTTCTTCCAGATGGTTTGTCTTGCATGCCTGCTATTATATTTATCCTTTAATTTATGGGGTTCATTAATTATTTACTTAAATTGTTATTAATTTTTTGCAAAACTCACTCATCCAGATGAGTCATGAAGTCTGGAGAAGTGACTTCCCAGTAGCCAATGGGACAGCCATGTTTTCTAAAAAGAACTTAGCTCTCATCAAAAGAAGTTGGAGTTTGGGTCCCTACCCAGCAGTGCTGAAGTCAGCCAATTTAGGCGCTTGTAAGCCAATAATATTTAATTTCAGCATTCTAAATCATAGTGCAGAGCACTTTAACCAGAGCCTCACATGCCTCAACTGTATAATGGGGATAGTAGGCACTTCACAAGGTCACTGGGGAAATCAAATGGGACGGTATATGGTAAACTGTAGTATAATGGACAACACTTCCAATAGTCTGTATTCCTTTTCAGTCGTTTTGGTATGATTTCCTAACTATACACTAAAAACTCCCTGTGTTTTTCTTAGTTTCAATAATTTAGATTTAAATTCCTTGTAGTAATAGACAATTTCTGGCAGTGAACTTCTCAAGTGGTTAAAGTCACTTGACCTTTAGCCTCTGGCTTTAAAAAATCTCTTGAGATATGTTAAATGGCCCAGAAATATATTGCTTGTCATAGCTTGTTGCTTAATTAATGGCCAACAAAGATGGCCGGTATGGACTGCCCTGAAGTAATTGGGAACCGATCTTCACCTCAAGGAAATGAATTAACTTCACAACAGCAGCACTGTCATACAGCATTTACTGTATTTAAATTTCTACAACCCTTAGAAGAGACAGCGCACAAGGACTGGTTAACTGAGCATCCAAACATTGGCTGAAAGATAAAAAAAAAAAATGTTATGTTGTTGACTGCGCCAGACAGGGAATCATACATTACTAGTTTCTGAAAACTGCTCTGTGGATCAAATAAAAAGCTACCAAGTAAGCTTTTTCTATTTTAGCTGTATTTGTGATAGAACTAGAAGTCACTGAATTCTTTTAATAAGAATTTTTAAAATGTAGTTTGAAATTGTTCCATTTGAAAATAAATGGAACCCCGGGGAATGGCAAGGGAATGCACGTGTTGTGAAAGCTCACTGATTTGAAATGGGTGGTAGGAAGTATATTCCAAAAAAGAGGAAAAACTGGTGGTATTTTAAGTTCTTTTTCTTTCAAGAGAGAAATATGAACTGACTGGCTATTAAAATGCCAGCAAATAATTCTGGATCTTTTATAATGAATACAAAGTGTTTATGATTAGGTATGAACATTGATCCTCTCAGAGACCCTAATCTACTCATCTCCAAAGAACTAAAGTTACCAGCATTGAGAGATTCATTACAGTATTCTCAAAATGATATTTTCAGTATGTCCACGCAGCTCTGAAATTTCCAGCTTTAAAAAACCTACTTTAAGCCACTTTGAGAGGGAGAAGTATCCAGATGAAGCCTTCCATCTGAAAGCAGCCATCCCCTCACCTGGGCTCTGGGGAAGGAGGAGAGGAGGAAAAAAGGAGAGAGAAATAATTGGCAAGTAAAGATGTGAGCAATAAAGATCAATGAAAAGGAGCGAGGTGGAGAGAGGGCAGGGTCTGCAAGCCAGGGTGACGGAGAATTCCTCAGATACGGGAAGACTGAGTCAAATCTGCCGGAAATAAGAAGCAGTGCCTTGGCTGCTGCTCAGAAATCAAAATGCTAGACTTTTAAAATAAGATAATGTTTAAAAAATTATTCAACTAATTCTTAACTTTACCTTTGCAAAACACTACTTTCCCCATTTCCTCCCATTGCTATCCCATTGTGACAACACCAAATCTACTCACAAGAGCAAATGGGTTACAAGAGTGGCACGTGACCTGGGCTGTTACGGTCTTGTACCAGTTACACAGAGGCAACTTCAGGATCCATCTGTTTAGGACGCCACACACCCCTAGGGTGAGTATCTGTTTTACAGACTGGGCATCTCAACCTGACCCTTATCCAAATGGCCAAGAGTAACATCATCCAATCTGCAACTCAGTGTTTCTTCCACAACATTCATGTGCAGTCGACACACAGAAGACAGACACCCTTGATACTAAAGGCAGCTGGATTAACACGACTGATGTGAAGCCCAGCGCTGAAGGGCAAAGGACCACTGGAAACAGTCTCCTGTGTCAGTTCTGCTTTTAGGTAACTTTGCCTTCTTGCCTAATACATGGATTTTATATTACCCTTAAGTTGCTATAACATCGAGACACAAAATTTGGAGGATTTGAAATAAATGTAGCTAAATGGAACTTTTGGATGAAGAACCTCTGGTTTGTTCAGATCTGTTAAAGTAATAGGGAAAGGCACAAAGAATCAAGGAAAGAAAGGCCCTGATCTTTGTTGGATGAGTGATAAAACAGCATTACTTGGGGAAAATTGGCCTGACCTTCACCTGTGTGATGCTTCTGCTGCCTCAGTGATTCTTGCTTCGCTCTGATTAGGTAAAGTTTGCCCCTTTCCCTGCAAGGAAAAGTCAAAGAACCAAAAGGGGAAAAATTCTTGACTTAACTATAAAAGGTTTATTTTTTTTAATCACAGTTGGGCTCATCCAAGACAGTTTCTAATCTTATTTTTTAGGCTTAAAAAAAAAAAAAACTTGCCTTTTAAAAGACATTCTTTGGATCGTTTTCTTTACAACGTCTAGTCTATATCTTGACTCACATTTCTTGGATGTATTATAAAAAAGAAAGAAAGAAAGAAAGAAACTCTTCCGCACTTAAAATGATAGCTTTTCCATTTCTTTTTAGGCTCTTCTCTAAGTTCTGCTGGGAAAGGACGGCAGAGAGGAAACACACGGCCCCTCGGCTGGCTGGAACAGCAAGTCGGATGCATCACTGGGCAGAGTCCCGCCAACGTTCCAAGTCAAGCTGAAGTCATTTCCCACCCCCACTTCTCAGTGGATGCCCGCGGAAGGCAGAGCTCCGTGGAACGATGGTATTAAGTTGCAGACTCTGCCTGTTCATACAGACCAGAGCTTTTCTGTGACATTACTGTCAAATAGCCCCCTGTGTGACTAATATTTTTAACAGCATGCTATTTAAAATTTGACAAGGGTATAATAATTCATTCTTCAGATAGTCAACATACTATGAGAGTAAGTCATGTCTTCAAAGTATCTTTCAAAGGGGCTATTAAAAGTAGGTTAATTTTTTTTTCCCCCTACAGCATGCAATTTCATTTTGGCTCTTACTACTTCAGCCACATAAAATTAAATTTTGACTTGAGACGGACCTACTGAAAAGTCGATGGAAAACTAAGGGGAAAGATTTAAATTACTGATTCAAAGGGAACTAACATGTCTGTCTGCAATTTAACATAGAGTTGGCTAAGCCCTCTGAGGAATCTTATGTTTCTGGTAGTCAGTGTTTTCCTCTCAGGATTCAGATTGTGTTTTTAATGGAAATGTTGTAGAACTCAATGGAATGTAATATCTTGTTGTGATAGATAGACTTTAAGGCAACACAGGACAGAATTATGCACGCACATTTTCTGCCACAATTCTCCTCTGTACTTCTGGCTGGCCTTCATCTAACCTCTGATCCAACCACCCAGACCAACTAGACATTCTCTAAAATCAACCCTGTTCTTTAAACTCCTTCTTATACAGTTGTTACCTGCTAGTCTCTCTCCTTTGAAAAATTTTCCCCCAACAATCAAAATTCATTCTAAATCATTATTAAAAATATAATGATTTTGAAGAATCCAATTTCAAAAAGATATAAGGCACTAGAAATTAATGTGATTATCCTAAGAAGAGTCAAATGTGAGTGCTTAGAGAAAGAAGGCTTGGAGACAGTGACTGCAGGCTGATAATACAGCATATTCCACTGAGGCCTACGGGCATCTCAGAAGTATTGTGTGATTTCCCAAGCAGATTTTTGATATCTTCTATTTTGAGTCATTTTAATTACTAAATTTATTTTCTTTAAAATCTTGTGTATATGTGCGTGTGTATACACAAAAAAAGTTTATATATATACACCTGAACCCTTGAACAATGTTGGGATTAGGGGTCAGACTCTCAACAAGTCGAAAATCTCTTTAACTTTACAGTGGGCCCTGCATCTACAGACTCAGTCAGCCATGAATTGTGTCGTACAGCAGCACATATATAGTGAGACAAAATCTAGCATAAGTGGACGCACTCAGTCCAAACCCGTGTTATTCGAGGGTCACCTATATACGAAAGTGTACATACATGTGTATCAGCCAGCATAGTCTAGGCTGTGCGATGGTAACAAACAACACTAAAATCCCAATGGTCTGACACAACAAAAATTAAATTTTTGACCAGGCAAGTCCACTGCAGCCTCCTCGGTCACTTTCTACAGCACCTGCATTCCACAGGGTTACTTGGCATAACAGTGTGCTTTGATCTTGTGACACATATTTGCATGATCATCTCTGCAGAAGAGCAGGAAGGAGTTCAAGTAATCAAAGGCTTCACCTAGCCCCTGCTTATGTTTCATTGGCCAAACCATGTCACATGGCTAAAACCCACCATCAAGGGGGCGGAGAAGTACCGTTCTCCCACGTGTCTCACAGAAGATGAAGACCAGGGATTGGTGAACAGGAGGAGTGCCTACCACAAATGCAGGAAGTGTTCACAGTCAAATGCCTTGCTCTTCTCTTATCTCCAAATTACTCTCATCTTCACTCTGTGGCATATAGTTATGGCCGAGAGCAAAGTGTATTAAAAAGCCAACACTATGGTATTCACAATAGTGTTCATGCACAGATACTCTTTTATTTTAGCATTACGTAAATAACGAAGGAACATCATCCTTCAAGGTCTCAAATGTCTGGGGCATCTCTATGCATATATACCTGTTGAACGTAACTTTCCACAAAGCAGGGAAAGTATTGGAAAAAGTGGACCATGTAACAAGAATATGTTACAAAATCACTCACAATAAGAATAACCTGAGTAGAATACCAGATAAAATGCTTTAAAAACAGGTTAACGTTTTTCTTCTCTGTTCTTTTATCATAGAAATGTGTAGCCTTTACTTGCCAATTTTAAATGCTTGGCAATTCTTCCAAGGATTTGCTCCAGCCACACATTTAATGACAAATGTATCGGCATCATCTGAGATGGGAATTGAGATGCTCAAAACTGCAGTCAGTATCTCCTATTGCTTTATACTCCATCAAAGATGATGCAAGCTGACTTCAAAGGGAGCTGAGGACTTGCATCAACTCTGCAGGGGTGTTGAGTAAAATGAGGAATGAGAAAAAAAAAAAAAGGAACACCATTATGTTTTGAATTTCAAGTCCTAAATCATTATTTCCTAGCTGTGCATGAGGTTACGTAGACAGAAAGTAAAATGACAACTGGTCGTGTCATTGAGATGATGATATAGGAGGATCGGGAAGCTTAAGAAGAGGAATTTTTTTTAAGTCACATTAAAAAAATCTCTCTCCCCTGGTGTTCAGATATTCCTAGGACATTTATCAGTGATGGAGTGACACTCTGGTACCCCCATAATGCCCAGGTGCCTGCTGGGGTTTGACCTGTTTCAGAACTCTCTTCTCAAGAGAAATAATGTGGTACCCCTGAAGATAATTAAATGTGAGGTATCCAAATAGTCACTTGTATCTGCTGTTGGGCCTCTATTTCTAAACAGAAATGTGTATGGCTATTTGTCAGTAATGGAGAACTCACTTGTTATTAACATTAGAAAGCCAAAAGTATGCAATTTTATTTTAAAAACATATTTATTTTGCCTTGCCAATGTGTGTACAAAATATTGTTTCTCACTTGGTGCCGTATTCATAGTGTGGACTTAATGGCTTGAAAGAAATTCAGACAGCCCATTCATTTAAAAAAATTCTTTTGAAGTGCCTAAGTATTTAGTTACAGTCAATTTCTAAAGTAATATCCACGTTGAAATGTGTGTGTGTATTTATGTATGCGTGTATTTAGTGACAAAAGACAAAATAATTTATAGGACTAATTCTGGATACATATTTAAACAAGACAGAATTCATATTTACCGGAAAAGCAAGAATGCTTCTGGATTTCGTTAAGTATCTCAGTATAGTAATATGTGATTTATAATGTTCCTGGAAGTGATTTTTACAGCATTACTTTTGAAAAATAAATGAGGAACTTCTCAGCCAAGGCTGTACCTAAATTATGGTATTATGATGTAGCATGAAGCCCTGGAGAGGCACAAACGGCAAAAACGAAACTGGAACTCGTGCTTCTCATGGTGTCATCCATGAGAGAGAAGCAGTCTTTACCATTAGAACTGGGCCACTCTTTTCAACCAAACTTTTGTATTAGGTGAAATACAAAATTCATTGATGATAGCCTTTTATGCATTCTACAGTTATAAACACACACACACACACACACACACCCACCCCATATAGAATCAGGTGATCATTTCAATGAGGCAGGATAAGAAGCCCTGGTAGGAATTCTTAGACTCATTATCAATTATTAACAATAATGATAATATCAATTATTATACCACTGTTATGAATCCATTTTTCTAGAGCCACTCCTGACATCATGCCACTGAAGCAGTCAGTGTTTTCTTCATTGATGTTACTAAAATCTCCCTTTTCACCACAGTTACTGACCTGTGTCTTTTGTTTCTTACATACATTTACTGTTACATATACGACAGTCTTTAGATCAGTGGTTTCCAAAATTGGGTACATGCAACTTAGCACCCATGCAAGTCAATTCTTTTAGTTAAAAAATACATAGAATCAGAAATTCTACTTCATCATTTTTAGTTTTGTTTATACTTAGAAAGTATATAGCATATTATATATAAAAATTTATGTATTTTAATTTTTTAAAAATAGCTACATTGGGAGTATGCACTCAAACACTTAGAATGAAAAGGTTGTACAAATAAAAAAGTTTAGATGGCTAGTCCAGATAACATTAAGCAAAGCTTAATGATAGGTTTATTATACTCTAAACGACCAAACACTAGTTGTATTTTCACATTAATATAGAATGTACTTAGATTGGCAATGGAAAAATTATTGGCCTCAAATATTAATATTTTTGTCAGAGACTCAGCATGACACCACTTAGGAACTATTCTAATGGACAGGACCCACACTTTTCAGATACACTAGCTTTTGTTTGATACAGTATTTTATTTCCTAATGTAAAGTGCCTGATCTATATTAGATTCAAATTTTAATATGAGAAATTGGTTTTACATGTAAAACTGTTAACCAATCATTCGAAAGTCAAACTCTTCTCAGTGTCACTAACAACTTTCTGACTGACGACCTTCTGCCCCTGGTATCTACATACGATGGTGAGCGTAGAGTAACTGTGTCAGTGAAAAGGGGCTTCCCTAGTCCAGAAACGTCGGCCTTTGCTACGTGCCACTTAACATTTCATCTCTGCACCTGCGAGATTTCACGTAGCGTTACTCCAGCTTCATATATCAATTTTGACGGTAACAGAATGCTAAGAAATATTTTTAAATTAACATGCTATCCAGCTAGGTTTGTGGGTAAAAGGTGATTTCTTGTGCACCTTCAAAGAGACTAGAAGATACAATTACTGAAATGCTTTGCTGTTGTAGGAATGGCATTGTTTGTTTCTCCTTTTAAAAAAAATCAACAACCTTAATACAATTCATAAACCTTTTTATCCTAATACTTACAATGATTAAATTTTAAGAATTCCTGTATCATCAGAAGAGCCTCCTCATTCCCAAAGTACAACAGTGGCTTTATCCTCCTCCTCCCACTACCCTTCCCCTACCCTCTCCTCCTTCCTCTCCTCTCCCCTCCCTTCATTCCTCCCCCCATCCCCCTCTCCTCATCCTCTTCTCCCCTCCCCTCCCCTTCTCCATCCTTCTTCTCTTCCAGTTACTGGCTTTCTCAATCAGAATACGGGGTATGGCAGGAAACAACTACTGTGTTCCAACATAATAAATACAATAGAAAAAAAAAAGAATACAGGATATAGGATATAAGATAACCTTTTATTTTCCAACATTTTCTACTTGAAGCTAGAGTCTCTTTCCTCTGAGAAACTTCTTTTAAATGATAGATATGTTTACTTTTTTGTTTAGAGCAACAGTCTTAGTTCTAAAAGCAATGAGATTTTCATTATGCTATTACATATATTCTCCTGCCCCCAAATGAAGAAATAAATTTTAAAAATCTATTTTCTACAATGAATAATAGAGTTTGATGAATCATCAAAGTAAGAGATTATTAAACTCCTAAGAACCTCCTGCTTGGTATGTCGGTATGTAATGGGTGAGGATAGGTATTGTGTCAAACTGGAGATAGGAGGCTAAAAGACAAAATAATGAAGTCAAGAATAAATGGTGTTAAATGCTATGTTCTACACATAACATAACTCCTGCAGGAAGTCAAAAAAATGACACAAAACCACATTCTGATGAAGACATTGGAATGGTATCAGTAGAAATGTGGAGTTTCACTGGACCTAGAAGGATGGTCGGATGGATACCCATGAAGTTAGCAGAGGGTGGGTACCAAAGGGAGCCGTTGTCTTCTGGTAACAAGTATGACCAGGACATGTCCAAATTTTAGGTCCTAAGCTAATAAACTTGATGCCCCTTTCCAGCTTCATCTGCCAAGACCCTTCCATGGATATAGAAGTGAACTCCTTGTGATTTGGATAAACAGATATTTATCCAGAACCTCCTGTGTTCCTGGCGCTATTCTGTATGTTAGGGGTACATCAGTGAAAAAAAAAGAAAACAAAAACCCTCTCTCTCACCCCTACCTCAATCCATTTGAGACTAGAGCAGCTTTCCATAAAAATCTATACCTTCAGGGCCAGAAAGTATTCAAATACAGCTCCGTTTCAGTACTACTTAAGATGACCGGTGTCAGAGACTACCATAAAATCCATTTGAGATCCTAAGGCTTAACTTAGCTTTTCTACACCCTGTGTAGTTTGGCATTTAGACTGGGAATTGGCCCGCCTCTCTGCAGTAATACCACTGCTAAGCTTCCAGCCTGCCTCGCAGGTTACAATTTAATAAGAAAAATAAATGGCAGCAGATGTTATACACAGTTACATTAGAACTGCACACATTTAGTTCTAATCAAGCCATTTTTCACCCAGCTGAAGATAAGAGAAGTTACTTTTAAAGAGTTCTGAATCAATGGGAAAATATTTGCTGAAGCAGTGAACCCAAAAGAGATAACCTGACTACTCCTGGGGGAAATATTTGCTAAAAGTTCCCACAATTTGATATGTGATTCTGTAAGAATAGTGACTTATAAAAGGATCTATTCTGATTGGAATGAAGATGAATGGAACTTCTCTATATATTATTTCACTTTCATGAATTTATTTAATAAACATTCTTTGAGAACATTATAAAAAAAGAATGCTTATAAGCAGTAATGCTCAGGGTCCTTGAGGTCAACAGAACTTAATGTCTACTTGCAAAGAAAACCTATAGATGCAGAGAAAGTTAGATAATAAAATAAAACCAATCAAGCAAGGTTCAAAGACAAAGTCTGATGAAGTTGCCAGTCTTGGCTATGAATCTGTGTGGCCTTGGGAAAGTTAATTCATCTTCCTGGTTAAGAGAATAATTGTTACCATCATAGGTTCAAAAGAAGCAGCTGTCACTATCAGATTATGAGACTTGTTTGCCCTTAATTATATAATCACCCTGAGCTGATATGAGCAAGCTTTTTTTCAGATGCCTGTACCTCAAGTTGGCTATTCCAAAAAGAAAAATTACTTTTCTCTTTCTTTTCTGTCTTCTTTTACTCGCTTCCACAGAGTGTTACTTGGTGTTTGCTGTGAGCAGAGCATATACAGGGAGCACTATTATTTGTCCAGGGTGGCGTTCCCTGTGCCAGCATCCAATTCTCTTGTTACTCCTGACTGTCAGGGCATCCAATGATTGTGCATGAAATCTCCAGCCTTCTTGCCTTACAATTATGTTTATAACAGACAATTCAAACAGCAGATTTATTCTCTGCTTCTCTATTTTCCACTCACTACATACACTGAAGGCGGCCCACAATGGTGGAGGTCTAGTAGAGAGAAGATTGAATAGGTTATGTATTTAACAAACCGAGGTTATCACTATAGCAGGACAATGTCCTGTGAAACTATCCCAGACCCACCCTCATACTCCAAGTTGCTCGTATCAATGTCAGCATAGAAACTATGGAAACAATCAGTTGAGGAAATTCTTATGTTGTTCATACATTCATAGTCAAACTCAGTTCCTTTCAAATTTTATTTTGACGCAGCACGGATAAGAAAGAAAATCCTTCATAATCCCAGCATGTCAGCTTCTTAGCTTTCTTCAGACCTCAGTTTTCATCTATAACTGGTTGGATTATAGGTGCCAAAAAAGAACTGGCCTTTATCAGGTCATCCTCAAACTTCTCTTCCCCCTATGTGATCCTGACCCAGTTAGGACGAACTCTTTTGTTTGTTTCCCTCACTGCCCGCAACACAAATTGTTTCCATATCGATGCCCAATTCAACTATATCTCCCAGCTTCCCCTGTGACTAGGTTTGGACAAAAGGTTCATGTCTCACCAGTGAAATGTGCAAAGTGAGGTGTGCAACTTCTGCTGAAAAGGACTAGCCCTGGACACGCTGTTCCTTTCCTCTTACCATTTGGTTGAAAATCAGTGGAAATGGCTGAAGTAATCTTGGAAATCATATGCAGAAGATGGATTTCTAGAGCTTCACATGTAGCCCAGGGACTAGCATGTTTGGCTGCACAGGAAAATCATTTGGGGGTCTTCTAAGATGACCTGGTGGCTGAACCTCAACCACAAGATTCTAATATAATTTTTTGATTTGGAGCCCAGGAACTATTCTTCTTCTTCTTCTTCATCATCATCATCATCATCATCATCATGTTGTTGTTATAGAGCTTGTGGTGTTTCTCAAGTGACAACACTGAAGGAGCCAAATGCAGCAAATGGTACTGCCTGATTTGCTCTTCCCTGCTCATTCTTTCCCTCGAGAAGGAGACGCCACTCCCTCAAGCACAGGATTCATCAAATTTATGCCCACAAAGAAGTAAAGGGTTTCCACCTGTAGAGCTTAATTGAGACAGGGGGATTCTATTGGAAGGAATCAGAGTTATCCACATAAAAAAATACAAAAGGATGAAACTTACTTACCGAACTGCCTCTCACAGGTCTCACTGCTTTCACTCTTGCCTAAGCAGCCGGGAAGATCCCTTCAAATGATAAATAAGCTCATGTCATTCAAAGCCCTGCAGAGGCTCTCCATTTTAACTGAAATAAGAGCCAGAGTTTTTACAGTGTCTTACCAGGCCCCACGCACGGTGGTCCCTCTGAACTCAATGCTTCTTCCTCTTCCCTTTCTCACTCTGCTCCAGGTCTACTGGCCTCTTTGTGGCTCCTGGAACATGCCGCATACTCTCCACCTCAGGGCCATTGCACAGACTCTACCTCTGTCTAGAATACTCTTCCCTAAAGAGTCAAGTGGCTAATTTCCCCACTTTCTTCAAGCATTTGCTCAAATGTCACTTCTTCAATGAGGTGTGCTCTGGCCATCCTACTTAAAATTGTAATTTTCCCAGCCCTCTGCACTACCACATTTCCTTTTGCTACTCTTTTTCTTTTCCACTTGGGAATTATTACATTATTACAAGCCACACAATTGACTTATTTGTGACGTTTACTCTTACTGCCACTTCACCCTCACTAGCACGGAGGGTCCACGAGGGCAGGGATTCTTTGTTGTCTGAGTTGTTCATGCCTGTATCCCAAACCCCTAGAACAACACAGAGTAAGTACTCAAATATAGAACGAATACATAAATTAAAATTTCTAAATGATTCTAGAGCATATTTTTAAATGTCTTCTATGGAGAAACCAAATAAATAAAAATGATTTCCATCCCCAAAGATTTCAAAGAAGGGTACACAAATTTGATTTTGGACATAAAGAAAATGGTGCCAATCTTGAGTGATTTGCAGATCTCCAAGTAGAACTCGCCCTCTAAAAGAATTTTCTACACACACACACACACACACACAAACACATACTCACACACACACTCACATACTCACATGCTCAAACACATACATTGTCTTAATGGTTTATGTTTTCATTGGATTCCAAGCACTTAAGCTGATATATAAGCTGATGCTTAAAAGAAATTTTAATTGATAGTAGAAAATAAAGTGCTAGTAAAAGTGGGATTAATGAATGATAACTCTGGTAACAGAGGAGGCAGTCTCATGAAAGGGAAGAACAAAGTCTATAGAAAATTTGTTTGCTTCACAATATTGTCTAGAAATGACCATAACTACACAATCCCATTTTAGTCAAATGAGGACAGTTGGAAATCTGCTGTAGCACAGTGCTCAGCACATGGTGGGGACTCAAAAATTATCTGTCTGATGAATGAATGAATAAAGAGGAAGTAGTGTGATTTATGATTGTCTTTTCATCATTTACCTTTCCCTCTAAAATAAGGTCTTCTTATTTAGATGAATATGCTAACTTTTTGCTTTTCCTCTCCCCACAAAACGGCTGTGAGGTAAAAAGGATAAAACAAATGTTGCAGCAGGAGAACTATGTGAGCTCTCCTTTGAAGTCTGCACAGTGTCTTCCATCTGAACCTGCTGTGCCTCATTTCAGAATTCACTGTTTTCATCAAGTCAGGAAAACCCATTTGCTCTTTCTTCTGTGCATCGTATCGCACTGATTTTCATCAAAGCCAGCCAACCCGTTATGGGCTACCAGTCCCCAGGCTTCCTGGGAGTCTCCCCTGTCTGCCTCTGGTAGAAGCAGAGTGAGGCTCTGAAGTTTGAACTGTGGAAAATTTCTGCTGTTTCTGTAAGCTAGGGTAAGCACTGTGTTTATGTCTGGAAAACTGACTTACTGATTATTGATCACTGTTTTCCTAAACAGTGAATCTCATGAATTTCACGTGCTCCTGCCTTTGGCTGATCTTTAATGTCCTTATTCTAAACCTGACATCTTCTCTATGCATCAGGGAGACCCAATCTTAAAGACAAAGCAATAAGATCTTTTCAAACTATAACTTGTGCTTCTTGAGGCTCTACCAGTCAGAATTACCTTACAATGAGAGGTAAGTTATATTAATGAAAAACTAAGTATATTTATCCAATGCTGCATTCTATCTCTTTTTTAGGGAATTCTCATTCTTCCTTCAAAATTTCCATTCATTCATTTGCGGCGTTCCCCAAGGGCTGTCTCCCATGTCTCAGCTGGCATTATGATATGTTCTTGCTTAAATTTGCACACTGATTCATGATCTGTTGCCAAGGATGCTGAAAATGACAAAGCTGCTCCAGAAGTTGGTGATATTTGCCAAGGTCTACATTGAAGCTGCCAATATTTATTGCTGAGAATACTGCCTCTATAAAGTGAAAATAGCTATGGTTTGGGCACAGAGTCCCATTGCAAAAAAGCCTTGGACACTAAGTCCCAAGGCCATAGAAGCTGCTAATAAACCAATCTTATGCCAAGGCCACATTATTTATTCTATAACCCTCCTTGTTCTGAAACAAAGACAGCTTTCATGCCAAAGTAACATCAATCACTTTTTCCCTCTGTCTGAATTTCAGTGCATTGAATGCTTTGAGTTTCATGTTTTCAAAAGTTTAAAAGTTTACAGTTACAGCCTCTATTCATTATGGTTCTGGCTAATGTGCCTTAGTGGTCAAAGGTATGTATTTTGGGGGAAATGGAAATAAATGAGGACACCAGTTGGAGTAGTCACTCAGTAAAGGAAGACAGTGTAAACTAAGTACCTTAATTTTTCACTGCCTTCCATCACAAATTCATTGTACGCTCGGCCTCTCTCTTCCCACAGGATGAATTCCTTCTAAAGGGACTTTACAAATTCCTGAAAACTTTAAACCTTTGGCAGTCCTGCCTTCAAGCCTCCTCAATTATTGCTATACATATTAATTCATGATAAAAGATACTATGTAAAAAAGGTTTTAGATTCTACAGATTTCATTTACAGAATCTCAGTCAAATATGGGAATTATTGTATGCAGCTACAGTGACAAAACAATTCTCAGGTATAATTTAATATTGGTTATACACTGGGAATCATAATTTAACTATATTTTCACAAAAAAGAGAACAATCCTATCAGTGCCAACATCTTCAAGTTAAAAAGTGTAGAATTTAGTGCATTCTTATTGGTAAAATAAAGGAAAGATACAGAAATCAGAAAATTAAGGATTTAGGGGAGAGAGAATGGGAGATCAAGCTTAAAATTACAGGTATTCCAGAGTGAAAAAAAAAGACAAAATAATTAATGACATAATAAAAGAAAACTAAAGAAATACTTCATCCCATAGATTAAAAGCTATCAATTAGTTTAAAATGATTTATAATCAAATGTGCTTTAATAAAAGTACACGTGCTTGAACCCAATCCCTGAAGATTCTGACTAGTTGGGACTGGGGTGATACTTTGATAACTGTATTTTAAAAATTCTTCAGACGTGATTCTGATAAACATTGCTAGGTTGAGAATGATTTATCAAAGAATACTTTTTATGGGTAAGAATAAATATATATCAAGATAGCTTCTCAAGGAAATAAAAGAAGTAGAAGAAGGAGAGATGTGGGAAGGAAGAAAAGAAGAAAGGAAGGAAGAGGGGGAGGAGGGAAGAAGAGAGAGAAAGGAAGTTGATGTTTTAAAATCAGGAAGAGAGAAGTTAAGGGTGATTTTAAATGAGTTAAGTCCTTACTTAGTTAAATGAAGTTAATAGATATTGTACAAAATTAATAAATTAATAAATAATAATACAGTCATATCATTTAGAGAATAAAATTAATCACTTTAAAACAATTCCCATTGTTATAAGTGGCTTCCTCTGCAGACTAAAACTTTTGGTGTAAAGAAAGATAGGCAAATATTATAAACTGTACACAATATGTTATTATTCCCATGCATTATTTTCAAATACGATGCTAAAAAATGGAAAATCAAGAACATTTGTATTTATAATAATTACTAGCATTTATTAAATATGTGTTATTTCCATGTTACTACCTTATTAAACATTTGAATTGCATTATGTAATTAAATATTACATTTATGTAACTGAAAAACCCTATGAGGTAGGTAAAATTATACCTATTTTCTATTAGAAGAAAGTGAGGCTTAATGAAATTAAGTAACTTGCCTAAGGTCACAGACCTGGCAAGGGATGTGTATGTCTAACTTCCAAGTCCACACTCTCGACTGCTTTGACAAACTCCACTGAAGACAATGAATATAATCATTACATAAAAGACTCTAAATACAGTACACATTTATTAATTGATTTAATATACAATAATTCATATTTTAATATTTAAACCTGCTGTATCTATTATAAATTTTTCTCTGTGAAACTTGGATCAAAAATAAGTATTATTTTTCTTTTCTAAACCAATTAAATCTCTTCCAAACACTGCATAGATGGAAGAAATTCAGTAATAATCATGCTTGAAATGGTCCTTCTTTTGAGGCTCATGGCAGATGGGGCTCTACAGGATGGGGCTCATTGTGGTACCCTAAAGAATTGATGAGGGGATGCAGGGCTCATGGGCCATTGTTCTTTCCACGATGTAGATTCGAGGCCACTGGTCTGGGCTGACTCGGCGACAACCTGCAGCGATTTACCTGAGTGGCTACAGACTCCCTGGTGCCAGGACCACAGGACTTTCACCAGCCACCCCGGTCAAACCTCCTACTGGAACTTCTGGCAAATCTCCCTCACCTTGTTTGCTGCAAGTTCAGTGACTCCTCAGCATCCTTCTTGGGATCCAGAGGGTCCCTTTCTGCGTCTTCCACCCCTAGGATCTCCTTCAGCCAGACAATCCAGGTCAAATCCTATCTCACCAAAAGAGGTACTTTCTGTCGACTACTTTAGATAAAAGGGTGAGACGTGAATATTTACAGCTGTGAGAATAAAACACAAATAGTTTCTCAATAAGCTAGTCTATCTCAATAAAACTAAAAGGAAAGTCAAGCTCAACTTTATTATTAACCTATCTAAGAATAAAGAAATCTGAGGGAATAGTTATAAAATGTTATACATATAAATATACATGTGTTTCAAACTTAGGCCAAAATAGATACAATAGCATAATAAACCCCTACGGACCCATCATTCAGTTTCAGCAGTTATCAACATGGTTTCAGCTACATGCCCACACATCTCCCCACCTGGAATTACTGAAAAGTACCCAGAAATCTTATCATCTCATCTGCATTTTATTATGCATCTCTCATAGTCTATTTTCATTTATTTTCCCACAAAGCATTATCAGACCTTTAAAAAATAGTACTTATTTTTAATATGGTAGAATATTCAGTCAGAGAAAATGAATTTTTAAGAACATTAAGCTAAAACAATGTTATCAAGAATTCCTCCTAGAGTTAATATATTAACGCTTTTGATGATTTTCCATCATTAAGAACCTCTTTTCAACATATTAATCATATTTTCATAGTATTTTGAGAAAATAAACTTTTACTTCAGTTTTACACTTTTAGAAATAATATGCTGACTACTAGTCTTCACTTTGTCCAGATTATGTTAATTTTCTTAACAAAAGTAGCATAGTAATGAACACTTTAGGGAAGGTGTCATTTTTATGTTTCTCCAGAGAGTCTCAAAGTTGCAACGTCATTATTGAGAGACTATCGAATATCAAAAAACTAGCTTTTCTTTGGAATAACAAAGATTTAGGCGATTTTGCCTTCTTGACTTTTTTTAGTGCCCAAACCTTACTTCCTCATCTCTTCTTTCCTGCTTGCCTCCTTTGTTCTCCCAACTACCCCCTTCAAAAATTTACCAATGTCTGATGTTAAGTATGAAGAAATGTAGAAACTTGATTCTTCAAGAGGAACCAAATATTGTACCAAATTAACATACAGTGAACTTCGTTATGGAGCAAATATCTGTCCAAACATTCCTTAAGGACAGGATTTGGCCAACTCCAGTTCACTGGCCAAATCCAACCCAGTACCTGTTTTTGTTTTGTTCATCTCATCAGCTCTGAATGGTTTTTAAATTTTCAAATGACTTAAACAAAATGGAAAGAAGAAGAAGACTTTGTGACATGTGAAATTGTATGAGATTGAAATGTGTGTCCATAAATAAAATTTTATTGGAGAAGCATCATACTCCCTCATGTATGTATTGTCTAGGACTGCCTTTGTGTCAGTCTCAATACTAACACAGTCAGAGTTGCAGTAGAGTTGAGATGGCTCCCAGAGCCTGAAATCCTTACTATCTGGACCTTTGTAGGAAATCATGCCATCCCCTGCTCTAGAACAATAAAAACTTTCTAGGTATCAATGTTTTTAGCAACTATTAGTGGAAAACAAACACTGTCCAGCTACAGAGCTCATACCGACATCATCACCAGTTCCACACAAAAAACTGACCAAAGGTTACAATGCAAATAGACACCCAGATCCTCATGCGTGTATGTGCATTTATACACAATATTAGGAAGAAAAATGCAGTAAGCAAACAGGTCATTTTTGCTTTGCTAATATTTAGATATGTGCTGGATATGCTTCAGGTCTGTTGGGTTGGGGACATTATCTGCCACAGTTTTGTTATTTTCAATACAGAAACAATTGCATATGTAGGAAGAAAAGCATATCCTGCTACAGCTGTATCAACAGAATATTCTTCTCTTTTGGAATGCAGCTGACATTGCATGTCAAATTTGACACACTTGGCCAATGATGCAAAATATGACCTCCATTGCCCATGAGCATAAGTTTGGAAGACTTCCCCTGAACAAGTTTTTCTTTGAGAGGAAGAGGGCTGGAGAGCATAGTTATGGTTCTTTAACTTAAGATTCTATGATTTATTTAGCTTACTTAATTTATGATTCTATAAGGTATTTTATTAAACACAAGAGCACTCAATCTCCAAAAATATATTTTTCTTATAGAGAATTATGTAAACACTGTAGATTTGTTTAAATTAAGTACTAATCACTATCCATGCTCAGTGTGAAAGAAAATACCTGAGAATTATTTTCTGCTGAACCAAGAATAATCCTTTATGCAACCACTTATTCAAATGAACAGTGCACTCGTTTTTAGCACTGATAAAATTTTTAGTGAACAATTAATAATAATAATGTTCCCATGTTCCAAATGTATACCTAAATACTTTTACCTCAGCCTCTGGAAACACTTACCACCAATAAAATTACTTTCAGTTGGTTAAGCTAACGATCTTGGTCTATTCTAGCAAACATCTTGTCATTTTAAGATGTTACAATAAGAACATGCTAAATTTGGAAGGCTTCTTTGTTTTATTCTAAAAGATTACGGTTAGCAGATAGTATATCAACAAGCAGACAAGCCACATTGTCTGAAATCTAGAAGAATTAAACAAAATATATATGCATACACAACCAGAGGCTGATATGCACCTGTCTAAATAAACAGCCATGCCTTCCTATACATTCAGTGTGAGGAGGTCCTGAGACAGGCGTTCGGAAAAGTCACAGTCTCTAGGCAAGCATCAACAAACTGAAGGGCAAATTTAACTTCACCCATAGTTCCTGGAAAGAACAATGACATCACTGAATTACTACCGTAGATGTTAAAATATTTCCTGAGTGCATCTAAATCTCAGGACAGTGGATGAAACTCATTTCACCTGGTCTCTCATTTCTTTGACCTGTTGAAGTATCCTATATTGCCTATGGTTATGCTGAAAATCCAGAGTCCATTGTGAGATATTAAACAAATCCTTTCCTGTTGAAACAATACAGTTTTGCATAACAAATATACTTTAAAGAAAAAAGATGAGTAATGCCCCTTCCAGAGACACTGAACTTTCCACTAAATCCTGCTAATCACAGAGGTACTCGAAACAAAATTTCTCCTCGCACTTCCCCGTCCTCTCTCCAGGAATCATCCCTGGGATGTACCAGGTCCGACTTGCCATCCATTTCTTCTTTTTGCTGCCACAAAAAATTGCCCAAACAAATTGTTCATTAGAAGAAATACCTCCAAGCTGTTGCCAACTTACATAGACATCTAAAGACATTTTTTGTGGTTTCCTCTTTTAAAGAAAAGTTACAGAATAGAAAGCCCAGAATCTCTGAAACAGTCTTCACAAGCTCAAGTCTCTCCAGTTACTCTGAATGAAATGCCATTACAACTGTAAGGGCCAATGAGTCATCATCTTACATTATTGTTCTGAAAGATCAGTCCAAAGAATTTTACAGTTGTTTTCAACTCATTGCACTAAAGACAACCAAAAAGTGCCAAGATTTCTCTGTTCTCTTGACTTGAAGTGCTCAAGAGAATCACATCGATAGGACGTTGGGAGCAGTTATTTGGATGCATGTTGCAAGTCTCCCATCTCTGAGTCTATGATGGATGTCAGTGAAGTTTGTGGCTGGATAACAGTAGTCCTACATCAAGGCGATTTATGGGGAGGATGCATTTAGTGTTATTCATGAGCCACTTAACAAGCTTCAGCCCAGGATACAATATGGCCTTTGTTTATAGTCCCAGGAGGTCTAAAGAGGGCTTTTGATAATTGAAGAGATTTTTTTCTGATAAATGTTAAAGGATCTTGAGGTGGGCCTGAAAGCTGAAAGTGTATTTTCCTGTTAACTTGAAGAGTCCTACATTTCATCCTAACTTCCCTGTTTCCTCAATAAAAAATTATCAGATATTCTGCTGGTATTTTATTTTGCTATTGTTCTGCTACATTAAATAACCAAGAGGGAAACATTTTGTAGAAAAATGTTCATTTCACTCTCTATTACAGGAAGTTGGAACATCTTAACAGGCTAGCCAGACTATTTGAACAGAAATGAAGCAACATATGTTTGAAACTGTCTTTTGTATCATATTCTTTATGTTTATGACCCACATTCTTCTCAATGAATTGTTATTTATGGCAATCTATGTGTATAATAGTTCTGACTTAACCAAGAACTCCAGTGCTAACTGAAAGACTTGGGAATCAGACAATTGCACTGGTGTGGCTCAGCTGAATTAAATTAGGAAAAAAGAGTCCACCAGTCTTATGAGTGTGAGAGGGAGTCATGAGATAACTAATAGAACTGTTAACGCAGGGCGATAGTTAATACAAGTAGACAGAAATATTTTAATATTTCGGAATATCACTGGTTCTGAACAATTCACAACCAAAAAAAGAGTACCTTCAGAATGTGACCGTATTAGCAAGTAAGAAATAAGGATAGTTTTGTTTCAATTAAAGCACTGGATGTGACAATGATTTCATTTTACCCAGTTCTTAAAAATGACTCCAGAAGGATGTTTCTCCAATCCATTTCACAGCCACTTTGCATGAGGCCTTGAATTGAAGTGCTTTAGTCTACAGTCTGCAGTTCAAAAAATACACTGTTGGGGCTGGTAACCTCATTGGGACTGGGCGGTTTGTAGGCTTTATTTTATATCTCATGTTCTTTATGCGGAGTGCTTTATGTCACATAAAATGCCCATCCTTCCTTCCAATTTCAATTACTGAGCACCTGTGAAACCACAAGGCGTAGGGCCTCAGATTTCCTGTTTGCTAAAGTGTCTAACACGACTCCAATGTGGAAGCAACGTGCAGAATCATCTGGTTCAAGTCTGTTATTTATTAGATTCAGACACGGACAAGCTACTTGCAAAACATCACACTGTTTGTGAGGTGACAGAAAATTTCTTTACAGGCGTTTCTTACTCTCTTATCAACGTTCAGAAATCTTTGAGTATGGTTTAAGTGCCCTCTGACAGTCAGCAAAGCTACTAAATCAATGTACCTGGAAAAAACACATTTTTTAGCAGACATATTGTCTCTTATCTTTTGGAGTATAAACTACAGCAATATTAAAGTACAGAAATTTAAATATGGTACGGCTGTTGGAAAAAATGTGAAGCCATCATAAACAATCTACCAGTTAGATTCAGAAATAATGTACCACTCTGAATAATTCAGCACACACCAAAAAAACATGCTAAAATAATTTGAAGGTTAACACATAAAAGCTGGGGGAGAGAGAGGAGGGAAAAAGAAGGCTTCCTCAAAGATTCTATTAATCCTCACTAATGTTCTGTTTGCCTCCCCCAGGCACTAATTCTTCGGCAGAATGCCAAAATGGTAGATGATACTACTTTAGGCTTCCTGAGCGAGGAGTTCCTTTTTACAGTTTGAACCTGCAATGCCTCTGTCATAAAAGCTAACAAGGAAACAGGGGCTAATGTTTGCGAAATAGAAAAGTCAGTCTGGAGTTCATAAAAGAGATTTTGTTTATTTACCGCAAATGAACCGGGTAGCTGGTCCAACAATTATCACGGTCTTCCTTAATTGTTGAATTAGTTGCCATTGATACACGGAACTAGAAATTTGGCCGGGGACTGCATTTTACAATGGAAAACAATCTTCAGGAACATATTCATTCATTAACTTCTGTGGCCAGCGGCTGCCAGCCCAGCATGTGCAGTGAAAATGATGCATTTCTTCAGTTTAGTTACTGGCATTTAGCTACCCATGCCCACATTTTTAACAACCTGTTAATTCACATCTTCAGACTAATAACCTATATTGGGCAAAGCAAGAGTGCTTAAAAGTGAAGGTGCTGACAGTTTGCAGATAAAGGGAGCACATTTCTTTTTAAAATCTCTACAGGTGCTTATCTAAATCAGTCAAGGTTGTGATTATAACATATAAATACGGCAAGGTTCACTGATAGAGGTGATGTGAGTGACAGCCAACAAAGGCACCCGACTTAAAGGACATCTATGCCTGATACTATATCTACATTCAAATTGAAACATATTCGTACAATCACTTCCCTGTCAGAATTCGAGATCATTTCCAAAGGTGAAAAATATTTGGCCCTCTCTCTCTCTGCCAAACTTTAGCTCCTTCTCCAGAAGAAAGGATGGATTTAGTCCCCAAATTTAAAGTTTGTAATTGAAGAAAATATCTTTTTACTTAATATAAATGTTGCAGAGAATTAGTTCCAAGATTTTGAAAACGTGGTTGGTTTTCATATTGCAATTCACATAGACACATCCTGGGGCATATATATCCCTGGGGTGAATTCCCACTTAGCACCCCTCTCTTCCCACCAACTTCAGAAGAAACAGAAGCAAAGAGGCAAGAGCAGAGCAATAATTCTATCCAATTCAGACACAATCAAATGTCTAATAACAAAACTTCTAACCACAGTTATGCATTCACTTTCATTTTCTCCTTGATTCCATATTCATTTAAGAGCTATGACTACTGGACACTGAACAAGGTAATTCAGAGAAAGAGAAAGGAGGAGGAGGAGGAGGAGGAGGAGGAGGAGGAGGAGGAGGGAAACTTGACCCCTGCCTTCAAGGAGCTTATATAGAAAAACCTGCATGCACGTGGCTCTAATCACAATGTGGTGCTCACTATGGTCCATACTTTACATAAGTTAATTTAACCTATTTATCAAGCCTATAGTGTAGGTTTATTATGATCTCCATTTTATCTCTGAAGAAAAGGAGTAGAGAGAGTTTAAAGATTTTGTCTGAGCTCACATAGCTGGTAAATGAAAGACGCAGGAAATCTGGCCTCAGCCTTCAGGTTCTTTACCCCTCATCCCACATTGCCACTTACTTCACTTACAACAGAAAGACAGGAGAGAAAGAGATACTGGTTTGGTTGGGGCCATGGGCAGGGTTGGTGGGGGAAGGAGGCAGGAAGAATGAAGGGAGGGTGGGGGACAGAGAAGGCAGAAAGAACATTTAGCTGGATGCAATCAAAATACCATTTAAGAGTCAAAAGAGGACACAAGTTAAAACTTCAGATTTGACTAATGGTCCCTGGAAATTAACAAAGACTTCTGAACAGTCTTGAAAAAGAATTTTGTTTTCATTTATTTTCTTCTACTTGGATATGTGTGCTTTGCTAACCCTTCCTTTTGTATCAGTTTTCCAGCCACCTGAAAATTTGTGCTGTCTCAGAAACAAAGGCTGAATCGTAATTCAGGTTATCAAAAAATGTTACTGTATTCCCAAAATGCATACATTACTTCTCCAGAGCCACGGTTATTTTGGAGGTTAACCACTTTCATAAAACAGGGGGAAAACTGTCTTGCTCCTAGTTAGCTGAACTTAGATTTAATGAAACTTAAGGAAAGGAAGTGTTTTATTCTTTTTTCTTGTGTTTCTTGAGTTGGGTCAAAATTGCTTCACAGTCTCATAGTTGTGATCTGCACAGGTTAGGAAATCTGAAATCCTTTTGCTTTGGAAAGTTTAGTAAGCACAGAAAATGGGAGGAAAAGATACGTTTGGTAAAGGATATTTCTATAAAGTTCCATGTAGACAGACTGAAGGGATGGGATTTGATAGACATGACTCCATACAATTACAGCTTTGGGCTGGAGGCACTTTACTCTCAAAGTCAAATAGGCGAATATGGCCTCTCCGCTTTCCCTCCATTCTTCCGCAACGAATTTCTGTGTTACTGGAAGGTGACCATTTCAAGAAACACTATATTGAGTTGGAGGATAGTGAGAAATGTTGTGTAGCTGATATACTGTGAGAGGAGCAGCTTAACAGCAGCTTTCACTGATAATTCCTAGTTTTCCTGTAGGCTCATTAGTGCAAACAGTGTGGAATTGGTGAAACACTGTCCTAATCAGTACAGCTGTAGGTTAGGCATTAGACTTAGGGTTTCCAGAAATTGGACCCCTGATAGCTCTTAGAACGAGGGCCTATGTCTTATTTCACTATCCTAAACCACTGAAAAAAATAATAACCACAGCATGTCTAATTTCACTGTCACATAAGTATTTGGAGAAAAAAAATCTTTTAAAATCACTTTTGGATTTTCATTAATATGTTTTATAATCCCTTGAGAAATTTCTAGCAAAGCAGCCAATGAGAATGCAGTAATTACACAGCTTGGATTTTTATGAAGTTTGTTTTTGTGTGCTTTTTATTCAGGTATCTACAATATCACAGGGAAACCACTAATAATTTATGTTCTACTTTGTTAGATTTTGATACAAATTATCCTGTACATCTCAGTTTTATTTGCTAGAACATGATTACAATTTTCCCCATTATTTGTGGACGAAGTAGAATTTCACGAGGCAACCCAGAGGTCACTTAATTCTACTTTGAAATAATGAAAATAACCTAAAAATAAAAATCAACCGCATATTCTGCAGTTACATGGAGTGTGAGAGTTTAAGTATTCTGGTGACAGCCCGTAACAAGAATACAAAGTGGCATCCCATTAATCAAGTCATCTGATACGTTGTAAAGGTGGAGTTGGTGGAAAACACAGATATTTCCACTATATTCTCAAGACAGTAATGTCTGCAGGTATTCTTCTGAAGCCTTCGTGCTGAGGACTCTTTTGTCCAAAGAATGTTAAGAAGGTCTCCTGTGAGCCTTTTTCATTAATCACAAGCGTAGTCTACACGGGAGTTTCCCGAAAGGGGTGGAGGAGAGTCTTGTGTTGAGAGACCTTCAGAAACAGATGACAAGAGCACCCCCAGCCCGAGACGGGGTCATGTAGAGTGGAAATATGAGCTCCTAACCCTTGACCCCTTTGCCTCTTTATTTCGATTCCTTGGACAATGCACGGCTGGCAGGCACAAGCAGTGGCCGGTTCTTCTGTCTTTTGTTAAGCTTGGGAAAAACTCAGGGCGCCTCACTGTGACTCCCACCTCAGGGCTTGCCTGGTTTTTAATTAGAAAGAATTACAACTCACACCATATTTTTGCAAATCATGGTTTTGTAAATGACCTGAGCAATAACACATTTTTCAAATTTCCACAGTCGCGTGAACTTGTTACAAAGCACTTTTATTTTACAAATGGGATTTTTTGGGTAGATTTCCTCAGATATTTAAAATTTAGCTGTTTTGTCCCCCTGGAGTTAATGCCCTAATCACTTTGTGAAGTGATTTCACAACTGTTAGTAATCCCAGATTGTAGAACGAAGGCAGGGTACTACATCTCTGGAGGAGAAAGATTAGCATTATCCATATTATATTTTTACAATCTTGGAGACATAACCAAAAAAATTTATAATGATTTCTCCTAGAACGCCGATTCAAATACGAATCTATCGTCAAAAAATTTAAATAAATCTTTTTTCTAAAAACAGACATTATTCTAATTTAATGCTAAAATAATCTGGTCTCTTTACATTTGATAGATTCTGAGATTCTAAAAGCTTGTGTGTATTTGTTGCTCCGATCAAGTAAGTTGCCATGGGCTTTGTCCAAAGAAAATGAAAAATGTAAGATACAAAGAAGCTGTGGAGTAAATGTCACATGGTTTTGGTTCCAACAATTCAAAGAAGAATAAGCTGAGAGTTAATAGTCAACTAACATTTTGGTACATAATAGCAGAAAAAACTCCAGATTTTCTATTTTTTCCTTCCTACGGAACTATTTATCCCTCTTTCTTTTTTTATCTTCCTCTACCTCTTCCTCTTGTTCCCACATAAATAAAAATAATGAACTCAATTTACCTTTTTCAGTTAGAATTATCTATTGGTTAGTATTTACAACCTGTAATTTGCCGAAACTTAAAAAAAGGGGGGGGGGGGTTGGTTGTGGCTATTCTGGAGCTGGGGCAAGCAAATCTAGTGTCAAAAGCAGTCAAAGTAGTTCCCTTTGTTCAGTTTCAGCTCAGGTTCAGACACAAGCACCTAAGTTGACTATTTTAATTAGGAGGTTGAAATTTTAATTATTACCTTAGCATTTAATAAGACTTTAAGATAGACTTCACAGTAGTGTTGTTTTTTAGGCTACTGCAAAAATGCTAAATCATGGCTTCCTCAGCTGGATCTAGACCCCCCAAAATTAATTAAATTTGATACTTTCTTCCCTTTGGGAAGCACGACTCCTTGTCCCAGCTTCCTGGAAGAATGCTTTATGCAATTTACTCAGTCATGGGAAACAAACCATGTCTATCAAAATATTTTTAAATGTGCCATGCTATTTTTCACCTCAGTTAGATACTTTTAAAAAATGTAAAAAACCTGGTTTGGGGAAGTTGATTATGATGCCTGAAGGCAGTTAGAAACATGGATCCAGAAACAGAACCAAAATTAGGAGAATGGACGTAGAGATTTTATAGAGAAAAAACAAAAGATGCTGAGATACATGATCATAACTAGTATCCCTTTATTTTTTGAGATACCACAGTATTAAAGATAAATCATTTTTCCTAGTACTGTAGTACCTTTAATTTTAAAATATGTTCTCTAAATTAATATGCTACTTCCCTAATTAGAATCTAAAAGTATTCATAAATTCAGAGGCTTTTCTTTGATGTCAATAGCAACAATCCAGATTTTTTAAAAGGTCCATTTTCCAGTTAAATAAGTTGAGTTAGAAATTGACTTCTATCTTATCTGTGCTTTTTATCCCATCTCTTACCTTTCATTAGAGCTCTCACTCTCTCAGTTGTTACTTCTTTTCCATTTTTCTTCAATTCTTTCTCCTCCCTCTCACTGGCCAAAGATAGGTCCCCATCACCATTTAAAAATGCTTGCACCTCTCCAATTTAAAATCAAACAAATAACAAAAATTCCCAACAATTTATTTTCTCACTCGAACTTCTACCATACTTCTCTCCTTTCCTTTACAGCTAAAATTCTAGACTTTGGTATCTATTTTTCCATACACCACTTCATTTGCACCCATGACAAGTAGGCTTCTGTCTCTATTAAGCTGTAGAAACCAGCATCACTATAAACTCCTTGCTGCTAAATCTAACTTAAATCCCAAACCTTACTTACTTCTTCAGCATTTGACCCTGCCAACCACTTCCTTTCCTCTGGACTTTTCTAACAACACAGTCTCCTAAGCTTTCTCCTTCTCCTTTTTTTAAACTTCATATTTTGAAATTTTCCCAAAAAACAAAAGTTGCAAGAATAGCACAAATCATTCCCCTTACCCAGATTCAACTATTTGTAATATTTTTCCACTTTTGTACTCTTTTTTTCTTGATAGATGATAGATATATAGACAGAAAAGATATGCTCAGTTTTTTCCTGAGTCTTCTCAGCATAAGTTACATAATTCACTTCTTTTTACCCCATGTCATTTCTATAAATATTCCCTAAAAATAAGAATTTTCTCTTACATATTCACAGTATAATTATCAAATTCAAGAAATTTAATATTGATATAAAAGTTTTATCTAATGTAGTCCACTTTCCTGATGGCTTTTGCAGCCTTTTTGGTACAGAATTTCTTGATGAGTTGCACAATGCATTTACATGTTTCTTTGAGTCTACTTAATCCTGAGTGTTCCTTAGTCTTTCTTTGACTTTCAAGTCATTGACATTTTTAAAGAACATAGGCCAATTGTTTTATAGAATGCTTTTTACCCTGAGCTCTCTTGTGTTTTTTCCAATATTAAATTCAACTTTTAAATGTTTGGGGCTGGAATACTGCATAAAGAATGTGATATGCTTTTCAGAGTATCAAATCTGATGGATCATGATGCTCATGTGATCTTTGTTAGTGATAAATTAATATAGATCGCTTGGTTAACTGTACTCAATATTTCCACCATATGTTTACTATTTCTCCTTTTGTAATATTAAAAAAAAAAAAAAACAGAAACCTCAATTAAATAGAGTTGGCAGATCAGAAGGGAAACCTCTCACACCCTGCAATGGTAGCAGAGCCCAAAGGGAAAATAAAGATTTTTTTCCTGACAAAGACTCAGCCAATGAAAAGCTATAGACTCTTTATTTACTCTTTATTTTCCCTCCTGTTAAAGTGTTCTCCTTCCTGTGCCATGCAGAAACGTGTATGTGGCTTGCCATGGTTACAGACTCCAAATTGCAATTTCCTGGTGATCCTATCTAAATCCATCTTTGCTAGAGAAATATCTGGTAGTCTATTTGTTTCAGGTCAACATTTTGGTGGCTCATACAGGATCAGAGAAGACCCCCCAAAGGCTCTGGGACTGGTGAAAAAGATGTGGTGCCCACAATTGAGCCCATTGTCATCCACTGCTTTATCACTGACCCTGAAGTTTGAAGGTACATCTTATCCTGGATCTGAGCTCATGCACTTTTTGTATTCAAAGCTCTCCAGGTTTTATTTGGAATCTATTTTAAGGATCTGTCTTTCTGGTTAAGGTTTTGTTCTATAGTCAAGTACTCACTTGGAACTTTGGTCTGATTTTGAGATCAGACTCTTTCAACCAAAGCTGGCTGAAAATGCCTTCAGACCATTCCTTTAGGAACAAGGGCTTCTTCACTAAAACTGTGCCAGTTTTTCAGCCTACAGCCTATTCCTATGGAAGGAGTTATTCTCTGGAAATTGTCTGAAAATGTCTTTGGCCTGGCTTCTCTGGGACCAAGATGTTTCTTTAGAATTAGCTGGTGTTTAAGTTTGCAAGATGTTTGAAATGAGCTCTTTGAAAATTGTTCTTTTACTCTAAAGAAAAAATTCTGAGAAATGAGATCTCAGTTATCTAAATTTTTTGAGGGTGCACCCCCAACAGGGACTCCAACTGAGTTACATTTAAACCCTTGGTTCTTCCTCAATGCTCATTTCTAACTAAATGGACCTACCTGACATACATAATTCAGAGTATCATTGCCCATTGGAATGAAAATCACTAATTGGGAAAACCCTGAAAGTTCTCTAGAATTACAACTGCGAGTTCAGCCTACTAACTTATTATATGGCCTGGCTCAAGCAATTGCTAAGTGATTTCACAGAGCAATTCCTAGAGCTTTTCCAAAGCCTGTTGAGTGGAACAAAATTTAGGCTTGCACACAAAAATTGATAAACCTGTTCATGAATATTACAACTGACTTCAGATCTTTTTAAAGAAAATTTTTGGTTTTCCTTCAGATCTTGATTCTATCCAGGTAGTTTTTAACTCTGTTTATTAATGAGCTAAACTGGGATGGAATGGGAAACTGCATCCACTTCTGCATCTCTCATACTCCCAATGAGTCATCTCAAAGGAAGACCATTAGAGTTCTTAATCTTCAACTCCAGTAAATAAAGGCTCCTAAACAAAACCAAAACGTTCCTAGTTTCTGCTATTATTGCAAAGAGCCAGGACATTGGGAAAGAGATTGTTGCAAATTAAAGTGCTTTAAGCATTTCACCCCTCTAACCAGCCTTTCCAAAATCCTCTCTAATCTCAATGACATGTCTCCAAGGAACTACAGGGGTCTTCCCAGCCCTTCCTCTTAATTGGCTCGGAGAAATACTTCTCCAGATTGGGGATGAATCTCTCCCAGTCCTAACTGACACCTGAGCCACACTCTTGGTGCTCAATCCCACTGCTATAAAACAGCCCTTGCCTCAGAGTACTGAAGCACTTCAAATAGTGGAGACCTGTAATGAACCTCAAGAGGTTCCTGTCTCTGATCCTATTCCCTTGTGTCCCTGACCTTTGGGAGATACACACCCTTTCCTCTTTAGTTCCTCTGCCCCTACGCATTTATTAGGCTGAGATTTCCTAGAGCGGTATCTCGCCAGAATTTCTTTCTCCTGAAAGAAGGAAATAGTTCTAGAATCTGACAGTAATCAAACAAACCCACCAGATGAATTAAATGACCCTTTGACATCTTTTATTTGTTAAATCTCTGATGGTACTATAGCTGATTCTGGGAACACTAATCATTTATCACTATTGAATCAACTGCTGCCGTCCTTGTGGACAAAATCTCCAACTGATGTTGGCAAAATTCACAGTGCACCTCCCATCAAGATTCAAATAGATCCCTCAAAAAATCTCTTTCCAGAATTAATCAATACTGTATAAGTGAAGAAGCCCTTCAAGGCATAAAGCCCATAGTAGAAGATTAGAAGGCTCCAAGTTTCATTATTCATTGTCCTAGCCCTTGTAAGTTTCCCATTTTATCAGTGAGAAAACCTAAGGGCTCAGGTGGAGGTTCGTCCAGGACCTCCAAGCAATAAATTATACTGTTATCCCTTGAGACCCTATTGTCTGTTGTTTCTCACCTTCACACATTACTAACACAAATTCTCACTGGAAGGAAATTCTTTACAGTGGTTGATTTATGCAGTGCATTCTTTAGCATTTTAGCATTGATGAAGATAGCCAGTATCTTTTTGTCTTCACTTGGGGAAAAAAACAGTGCCCTTGCATAGCACTGTCTCAGGATTTTACTGAGGGTCCTTCCTATTTCTCTCAAATCCTGAAGGCTGATCTGGACGATGAAAAGTTCCTTAGAGTTTCTACTTTATTGACTATGAGAATGATTTCCTTCTTTGCTCTCCTTTTCAAGCATCTTCACAGGAAGACAGCATCCACTTGCTCAAGCTTTTAGCCTTAAAGGGACATAAGATTTCCAAAGAAACACTTGCAGTTTGCCCAAGCCCAGGTTGAATCTTTAGGGCATCTAATATCGAAACAAGATTACATCTAAACCCAGATAGACTTCATGGAAGTCTAAGTTTCCCAAAGTCCAAAATTAAGTGCCAGCTCTAAGGTTTTCTCAGGCTAGTTTGGTATTGCCAAAATCGGACTCTAAATTTCTCTCTCATGGCCAAACCTCTGTATGTTTTATTAAACAATAACATCCCTGACTCAATTTTATGGGAAGGACCAGATGACATTATCCCCAAGAACTTAAAGGAGAGTTTGATGAACCCTCCTGCCATTGGGCATTCCAATGATCAGATTCCCTTTTCCTTTTTGTGTATGAAAAGGGAAGGGATGCCCTTGGGGTACTCACCTCAAATCATGGGGACCCCAATCAACCTGTAGGCTACTAGACCCAGCAACTGGACCCTGTGGCACAGGAATACTCCCTCTACTTTAGAGCCATTGTGGCCACTGCCTTTTTGGTTACGACCACTGAGAAAATTGTTGAGGGACACCCCCCCCCCTTTATTTTTGTACCTCATTCAGCTGTCTCACCTCCTTTGAAGTCCTTTTATTAGCTGCTTCCCACAGAACTCTTTTATATTGTAATAACAAACCAGCTACTCTTCTCCCCTCTGTCACTGATTAAGTCCCTCACGACTGCTTCTAGCTGACAGGCCACCATCTGACTCCTCATGATGACCTAGGGGAAGCTCCTGTCAGCAACGCTGACTTTTCATGTTTCACTGATGGTTCTTATTTAAAGATGACAATGGCAAATACTGTGCTGGGTCTGCTTTTGCTAATACTTTTGCTGTTGTTGAGGCCACTTCTTTACCTATGACTACTTCAGCCCAGTAGGCTGACTCATTTAGCCTTACACAGGCTGATACCTTAGCCAAGGACAAAACTGTCAAGTAATTATACTGATGGTAAATACGCTTTCTGAGTAGCTCTTGATTTTGGAATGTTGTAGAAGCAACATGGCTTCTTTACTTCCAGTGGAGATAAAACTTTAAATGGCCCCTATGTTCAGGAACAATTGGGTTCACTATTTTTACCTGTCCCTTTAGCTATTATTTAGATTCCAGGGCATTCTAAACTTGACTCTTTGGAAGCTGAAAGAAATCACCTTCCTGACATTTCCACAAGCAATCCTGCCTTTAAAGGATCCAACAGCAGCCAAACCTCTGTTATAGTCCAAAGGGATATTTCCACAAATGATCACTTAGAGAAGCCCAACATTTAGCCTCAGAAAAGGAAAAACAAGAGTGCAAATTCAGCAGTTGTTGGTTTGATAAAAAAGAGAACACTCTGGGTTGGGCCAAATAACAACTCAGTCCTACCAGAGACTCAAAAATCCCTACTCCTCACCTCTGTACATGCACTAAACCATCGGCCTACTGACAAAATGGTAGCCTTCATGAAACTGTATTGGTGGAGAAACACTACCTAGGCTAGAAAAGGTGCCTACTTCATTGTCTCACTTATTTAAAATACAATCCAGAGAAGCCTGTCCACACTGCTCTCAGACACTTGATACTGCCTAGCGGACCACTGGAGGTCGGACAAACGGGTTTCATACAACTTCCTCCATCTCATGAATAGAAATATGTTTTAGTCATGGTCTGTGTATTTTCACACTGGACTGAAGACCTCCCTTGCAGGTAGGCTACTGCCTCTCCTGTAGCTAAAGTCCTTTTGGAAAAGATTATCCCACGAGGGGAACTTGTCTCAAACTTAAACTTTATTGGCCAGGTACTCCCACAGGTCTGTGCTATTTGGCTAATTTTACAGCATTGTCTCTGAGCTTACCACCCTCAATCCTCTGATCTGGTTGAAGATGCTAAAGGCATTATTAAGACTCAATTGGTAAAATTTGTAGAGATCATCTAAATACCTTGGCCCAAGCATTGCTGTTTTGGTCCTCCTAAATCCCAGCTCTGCCCTTTGTGGAACTCAGAAACTGTCACCCTTGATGTGGTCATAAGTTTGCTCAATGCACTTGTCTCCTTTTGACCTACAACTGATAAAGGAGAGATGCTCCAATATTCCAAAAGCCTAACTGCTTGTATCAAAAAGTCATCATGTTTTGGTAGAGTAATTCTTTCCACAATGTGCTTTCAGGAGATGAAGACCTTAAGCAACATACCTTGCAAACTGGAGATTTTATCTATTGGGAAAGAAGAACCTCCAGAAGAACTCTCTTCAGACTTGCTGAAGAGCTCCCTGTCAGTCACTGATAACCAACCCATGTGCCACCAGACTCCAAGGAAGAGACTTTTGGACTCACATGACACACCCGAAGAAAATGCAGAAACTGACTGGAACTGAACATCATCTGATGACCTGAAAGTAATGATTTCCCAGAATTGAGACAGATAACACCTAATAACAGCTTTCCTGAGATATCTGGAGCTGGTCTGTTGAAACTTTTTGGCCAAACCTTTAAATAACATAAAGCCAATGTCTATGATCTTGGTAACATACAGAGTTTGGATAAAAAGTTCCTGAGCATTCTCTGTCCTACCCCTCCCCGTTACTCAAATGTAACCTCAAATAGGTTTCCAATTTGTGTCCTTTCCCTTCAGCATGAGGCATTACACTTAGGAAAGTTCCTTCTTGGCACTGAGAGACAAAACTAGAAAACCTGACTCTTGATCAGCAATGCTTTCAGAGAAAGATCTTGATCAAAATGGGGAGATGTAAAAAATTCATAAACAAAAATCTCAATTAGGGTCAGTTGACCAGAGGGGAACAATAGCATAGCCCAGCAGCACATGAAAGATGACTCTTTTCTGAAGATTCAGCTCATGAAAAGCCATGGGCTCTTTGTTTACCATAGCTCTCCCAACTTCCCTCTCCCCCCATAAAAGTGCTCTCCTTCTCTCTCCCTGTGGGGACTTGCACTTGGCTCCCCATGGTTGTAGACCATGAATTATAATTCTTTGCTGATCCCAAATAAACCCTTCTTTGCTGGAGAGATACCTGGCAGTTTATTTGTTTCAGGTCAACAGTAATTATAGTCAAATGTCATTATTCACAGTAGTTATGTTCTATTAAGTTGCTGCAAACACTGAATGAGCAGATACTAAGCGTTGCTCCCAGAGGAAGTCCTGGATTAGGTTCCTGTGAACCTCTAGTCACATCATGTTTATCAACCAATCAATATCTAATCTTGCTTTTATGTGGGGTTTGTTTTTGTTTGTTTAAAGACATCTAATTTTACATGTCAACTCATTAATCTTAAACTTATAGCCAACATTATTGTAACTCATGCCTGAAAAAGCTTATCTAACACATAATTTTTTTCCATAAGGCACATCACCAAGTTCTCACACTTTGGAACACTGGAAAGGACATCATTGCTATGCTTTGAAACTATTTGAAACGGCAAAAATCCAACAAACATCAAATCAACCAACAAAAAGCACAAACACCCAAACACCTGACACTAAATATACCTTGAAAGAGGTGCTTGTTTACAGTAAGAGAGCTGACATAAGAGGGCAGAGCACTGCCTTGCCTGACCCCTGCTGAGAACACGCACACTGAGTGGCTCAGGTTTTTCACCCCTCTGTGCATATCCACAAATGACTGAGAATTTGGGGTACAAATGGATTTTTAGTTGACAGTTGAATTTGAAAATATGAAATTCATGAATAATGAGGATTGATGTAATAAGCAATTTCTGGGAAGATACTTAATATTATGTAAATATTCTGAACTTCATTTAACCTCCTTTCCACCCCAGATTTATCATCCATTTATTCTTTTCTTAATCATTTTTTTACAATGATGGTTGCAAAATGGTGATTCTGTCATTCTTTCTATATTTATCAGTCAGCACTTCACTGAAAGAATGTTCCCCTTCTCTATCTATCTATCTATCTATCTATCTATCTATCTATCTAGTTATTATCAACAGAGATTATTATTATCAATTTTATTTAATGACTTTCAATACATTACTAATGTTTGAGCCTATGGCTGTCCTTTCATGTTGATTCCTGAATCCTTGTGGCATTTTACATTTTTAGGTACTTATTTCTAGTGACGCATCTTGACTCTTCCCTCACCTCCTCTGACTTGGAATCAGCCATCTTTCCATGGGACGCTGGCTTATTTCAGTGGGGAGAGCTGCCTCTCACCTCCTATCCTTGATGCTCTTTCTCAATCTCTTTCTAGTCTAGTCTTCTTCTGCCAGCCCTTGTAGTCAGGAGCCTTTAAGTCTCTGCTTTCGGTCTCTTCTCTTTTTATCTAAGTCATCTCATCACTTTCATGACTGCATCTCTCTCTTGAGCATCAGAGCTTCCCATGCAATTTCAAAGGGACTTTTGCTGCCCTGGTTACATTCGGATTTAGTATAGTTAGTTCCTGAAACATCATAGATACTCAATTAACAAATACTTTTATGACAGTGGGATAGCCATTCAGTCACCTCAAATTGTGTCTTACTCTGTGTATCCTCTACTTTTGGCAGATATTATCTAGCCTTCAGTATATATGACTTTATGTAATAATGTATCATGTCAGAATGGGTTCCTACTGTGATCCCTTTCTTATTTCTAGAATTATTTTTACTAGAAAATTTTAACATTGATTTTTCTCATCAACATCAACAAATAGTTTGCAAGATAAGATACAGGACACCAAGTTAAATTCAAATTTAAGGTAAACAATAAATAATTTTTTAGGAAACTATGTGCCAAATAAGTTTCAAAATTCCATTGTTTATCTGAAATTAAAATGAACTGGTGTCCTATATTTTTTATTGCTAAATCAGGCTGCCCTATCAATAGAATATAAATATGTAACAGAAAATTACTTGTGAAGTGATGTAAAGCTCGCTCATGTTATCTGGAAATAAAAGTAAAATTGTGTTGAAAACATCAAATGTTATTGTAGAAAAGAAAAAAAATCTATTTTCCTGACTAATATACTTCGGACATTTCGTGGATGTGCCTCTGAATTACAATTAAACTTAAATTTAAAAGGTATTTTAAAATACATTTGAGTAAATTTAAACGTTGTAGCAATGTTCATCATTCTCACTGGTGAGTTGAGTGGGTTGTGTTATATGATGTAAAGCAGACTAAGATTTGTGGAGGGTGTGAGGTAACAGGATGACCTCAGGTGAGCACCGACGGCCCACGTCAGCATGCTCACAGGGGAGAGCTTTGCCTCCTCAGTACATCAAAAGGTCTGGACAGAGTAGAGAACTCTTGTAGGTGAATAGCAAAACCATGCTGGAAGACAAAACGGAGGAAAATACAAAAAAAAAAAAAGTAATTTAATTTCTTCAATACATAACCCCAAACTCTAGTATTTGAATTTTTGCAATAAAAATAAAAAATGATTGAGGTAGATGTGTAATCACCGGTGCGGATTAATAGTGTGATACCATAATCTGTTCATTTGTTTTACTATCAAAGCGCATTAAGTCAAATGTGACTACGTTTTTAGTGGTCATACCAGAATTGGGAATATCAGTACAATCTCATCAAACTCTACTTTTTACTGGAATGTGCTTGAGTTGAATTTGGAAGAACAGATTTCATCTTTAAAGATGTCACCTTCAGTGTTCAGTTTAAATGATTAATTTCTAAGTTTTCAGTTTGCTGGGCATTTACATCCCCTCTTGATAAGTTGACTAGACCTTGAAACTTTGTATGGCTCATGGTAGAGTAATGGGTAGAAAAATTTAAGGGTCATAGTATTACATTATATACAATTCCAGTTTATAACAAAGAATAAAGAAAGGATAAAGAAAAAACTCTAAGAATACAACTCTTCAACATAAATATAACTTGAAAGTTGCTACGGATAACAATTTGTTGGGATAAGGATTCTCTATTGACTTAACAGAAATCAGCTTCTATCCTTGTAAGCTTAACTTACTAATCACTTGGTTAGCACTTACAGTGTGCTGGAGTAAGCACTGTTTTCCTATTGGGGACGCAAAAATGAATAAGACACGGTGATGCCTCCAAGAAGCCCATCAACTATTAAAGGGAAGCCAGAGTCCCGTGTTGGTAAACGAGGTAGAGCTTTTGTAAATACTTCTATTCAATAAACTCTTAAGTTGTATATGAATTTCACTATTTAAAAAGAACTCCTTAGATTTCCTCTTCCAGGTTATCCCCTGATCCAGGGCTGGTCTACACCAAGTAGAAAGGACAGTGGTAGGTAGAATTTACTCCTTGGTTTCTTTATTAAAAGATAAGGAGTTGAGCCTTGGTATGTAGTTGAGGCATGCTTGACAGGTCCGAAAGAGATGAATGGAAATCTGGATGCCATAAATCATCAAAGTGTTTTCTAGTCTGAGGGATTGTGACACATGGGAACAATACACAGGATCCCATAATGGAGAGTCTTCCACATTTAGTGCTATCTCTGGGATTTGATTGTTTAGCTCACACTTTTCACAGCAAAATTCTTGATGAGAAATTACTAATCACTGGCATAAAGTTTCAGGTAAGCCGGATGAAGAAGCTGTAGAGAGCTATAACATTGTACCTAGAGTCAAATGTCATATATGGCACAGTTAAAATTTTTTTAAGAGGGTAGATCTCATATTGTGTTCTTACCACAATAAAATAAATAAAAGAACGGAACAGAACTATAGATTAACTCATCACAGTTTTTTTCTGCTTGACAGTATTCAAAACATAAAGACCTAAAAGGACACCTAAGTGAATATTCTGGAAAAAAAAATCTTGAGATACCAGGATACAAGTTAAATTTTAATGAATTAAGACAGAAAACTGTCTAATTGCCAAGGTATTCACTCTGCATAGGGTCTCCAATGACTCATTTTTTTCTTTACTCAATCTTAGTAAACACTGGGGAAGGCACTGTAGAATTAGAACAGGCTGTCTGCAGTTATCATTGACACCATTAGATCTTTTCTACAAAGAGCCTGATGCGTCTCTTTGCTGATGTGACTTTTGTCTGCACATAAAAGCCTTGTCAGAATCTAGTAAATAACAATACTTGGTGCTTCTCTTCTAAACACGTTCTAAAACATAGGATCGATGTCCATTACACAGCTTCAGGTAAACTAATTTTAATTTTTAACTAGTAAAAACGTTGCCTTCCATTTTCAGTGTAATTCTCAGTCCTGTGGAAATTCAAAATTCAAACTCTTGAGGGAAAAATAACTGAGACTGATTCCGGTAACATTTTCAGGAAGATAAAGTTCATTCTCCTGAGTTTAAAGAGACTTTTAAAAACATGCTTTAGCATTTCCAGCTAAATATAGGCAAAGAGAGAATGTCTCCCAGTAGGTAAGGAGGTGACAGGTGCGGGGTACAGATCTGGAACTGGAATTTGGCTGCTTTGTTCCCTAATCATGGGAGATGGATCCTTTTCCATACTGGAAATATACTCTATGTAAGCCAGCCAGAGTGTTAGAAATATTCCATAAGAGCAGGCACAAGCATTTTGTTTTGTTGTGGGGTTAAGGGAATAACAATTTAGTTTCTCAATGTGTAAACACAAATTTCAGTTGAAGGATTTTCTCCAACTTAGCTTCAGAATGTGATCATTAACAGGAAACATGCCCAAAGTTTTCCCCATTTTTGGCCTTATTTTTATTAGAGAGGTTTTAATTGTAGCCATGTGGTTCATATTGAATCTGACAAGTCATGTAGCGATTAAAAATTGGAATGCTTTGACAGCCGGGTGAGCATGAGGATCAGTTGCCGGGTAACTCCCCATGATGGGGAGAGCCTGGCAAGTGACGAGGGTCTGGTCGGGGGGGGAGTCTTCAGCATCAGTGCACAAGGCGGAGAGGACTGACAAGTCTCGCCAAGACAGCACCTGGGGATGGCAGATGCACTGACCAGTCCCACTACTCGCTACTGGCCTTTCCCCTGTGCTGTTTCCCTGTAACAACAACATGGAAACTGACTTTCTGTAGCCTTGGGTTGGAGATTTTAGGATTGGTTCTGGAAGTCAAATGAGGGCCTTAAAAACAGCCTTGTATTTTGAAAAGATATGTTTAAATATACAGGGGGTAGGTATAGCTCACGGTAGAGGGGTAGACCCAAGCATGCACAAAGTGCTGAGTTCATTAAAAAAAAAAAAGACTGAAAAAATGTTTACATATACTTTCTTGCAAAAAGATATTACATTGTTAAAGCTATTACATCTGTGAGCAAAATTTAAGGGTGAGAGGGTCCAGGATTGTGTTCTGTTTTCTGTTCATTTTTAATAAACATCAAGCAATCATTAAGATCATTGTTTTATCAGTTTTCTCTACTTTTAATATAAACTGAAATTTATTTTCGCTTTCATCTAATGTATGTCATTACTAACATGACCATATTTTGCTGGTGCTGATTAGTTTTAAGGGCCATTCGAAAGCATCTTGCTGAAAGCTTCAGGTTTAAAATTCATGCTATTTATAAGGAGAAGGGGTTGTTCCACAAGTTGTTTGTATTCGTGCTTGTGCAAACAAATTTGTTTACAGTTAGCATTCAAATTTGTTTTCAGTAGGACCAGGATTTCCTATAAGTGGTTGAATCCATGTACTACAAAACAAAGAAAACAAAATGGAAAGTTCAGAGAAGGGCAAAAATTTATGATGGAAAAAAGTAAACATTATTTACCATTTTATAATTTATAATTTATAAAAATATAATACCATTTTATAATTACCTTGTCATAATTCCTTTATTTTTGTGTTTTATAAAGTATAAAACAAACTTTGTTGACTTGATTTTTAGTTGGACGCACTGTAAGGAACACTGTCAAATGTATAACCTACAGCTTTTTAATATTCTCAGTTCTCAATATCCTGAGGCTATAAGAAACATTGCTTAGGCTAAATTGATAATTTGAAAAATGTAATTTTTTATCATTTTATTTCATCCATTTTCAGGAGAGTAAGATGGTGCCTACACAATCACCAATGGCAACTAGTTATGCTTGCTTGTGTATGTGTTTTAGGTATCATTATGACCTCACAGATACATTTTTTTAAAGTATGCTTCATTCCTTTTTGTTGCTGAATAATATTCCAATGTATGGATGTGCCACATTTTGTTTATCCATTCATGTGTTGATATTTGTTTGGATTATTTCTGCTTTTCATCTATTATGAATAATGCTGTTATGAAATCCATGTACAGGCTACTGCGTGGACTTATGGCTTCACTTATCTTGGGTACATAACTAGTTGTGGGGTTCCTAAGTCATATGATAACTCTATGTTCAACATTTTGAGTAAATGCCAGACCATTTTCCAAAGTGGCTTCCCATTTTACATCCCCACTAGCAATGAATTAGGTTTCCAAATTTTCCAATTTCTTTGCATCCTTGCCAATGCAGTTGAACCTTGAACAACATGGGTTTGAACTGCTCAGATCTACTTTTACATGGACTTTTTTCAATAAATACAGAATCATCCCTCCATATCCACAGGTTCTGGATCTGAGGAGTCAACCAACTGCAGATCATGAAGTATTTTTATGATTCATGATTGGTTGACTCTGCAGATGAGGGGCCCAAGGATACAGAGGGCCAACTATGGGACTTCACGGATTTTCTATTCATGGCAGGTCCTGGAACCAATCACCCATGGACACCAAGGGATGACCATACTTGCTATTGTCTGCCATTTTTATTAAGGTCACTTTCTCTGAAAGTGATATCTCTGTGATTTTGTTTTGCCTTTCCCAAATGATTAATGATATTGAGGGTCTTTTTTGTACTTTATCAATTTATATATCTTCTTAACAAAAATGTCTATTCAAATCTTTGGCCCACTTCCATAATTAGATGTTTTTCTTTATTATTGAGTTGAAAGAGTTTGTTATACTCTGGTTGCAAGTCCTTTATCAGATGTATGATTTTCATATATTTACATTACATTACATTTAGATACAGAATCAGTCATTTCTCCAAGGAACCCTGGACTCTGGCTTCTTTTGGTGGTAAATGATTTTTAGAGACCACAACCTGGGTGCTGGGGGTGCACATGGCTACAGAGTTTTCATGACTTGTTTTCCAGTGGACAAAGCCAGGAAACAAATACATAAATAATATATATATATATATGAATTTGAGTTAATACTGATATTTTAAATTTAAGATTTTATAGATTTACTTAGTTTCTATGATTTTATAATTTTATCTCTATTCTCTAGCTCAGAAATTAATGGTTTCTAATAATATTAATATACTTTTAAATTGTATTTATTCTTAAATATACCTATAATAATTTCAAAATATAAATATGAATATTTCATTAAAAGTTAAGAATATTGAATAAAGTTTTTTTTTATTCTTTGACTATAATACACCAAGGGTATTCACTCAAAGTATAATATTTCAAAGTCACCTGAAGTAATTCTCTTCTCTATGTGGTTATTCTTCGAACCAATAAAATGTTCATTTGTTTCCATTGTTTTTCAGTTTTTAGGGAATTTTCACATTTAAATCTGTGTGTGCTACGTTAACCAGTTACAGAGCTTCAGAACAATGTGCACCACAGGAATCTTATTTCCAACCCTGTCCCATTCATTCTGTTTCTTTGCTCCCCTAAAAGTAACTATTGCTATTAATTTTGGAAATAAACCTAATTACCTCTCCCCCTAAAATAAAAAAAATTTTAAATACATTTATAATAACCTTTAATGCAATGAAACCTTTAACCATAATGAGAATATGAAAATGAATTTATGTATATATATGTATGACTGGGACATTATGCTGTATATCAGAAACTGATACATTGTAACTGACTATACTTCAATAAAAAAATTGGGGGGTTTAATATATATATTTGAAAAAATATAAGGAAGTAATATATATAAATATTCATATTTCCCCTACGTTCTTAGATAAGGGTTAGCATACTTGCTTTTTTTCACTTAACAATGGAACTTGGACAAAATTCTGTATCAGTAGATAGATACTTTCCTCAGTCATTTTGTGAGGTTCTCCAATATGTGGATGTACCCAGTAGTATCCCATTAATTGATATCTGGGTTAATTCCATTCTTTGGTATAATCAATACACCACTATAAGTGGCCCTGTGCAGTCATCACTTTGGATTTTTGCCAGCATATCTTTGGAATATATCCTTAGAGGTGGGATTGCTGAATACAGCAGAGACAGTCTGTGCTCCCTCACTACCTCCCTTCTTCCCACGTCTGTGCATTCCTTACCCAGCAACCCTGAGTCTTTGCTCCTTACAGCCTGCAGCTCACCTGGAGAACTGGCCTCAAGATACTTGTGCAGGTACCGAGGAATATCTAGGAATTTACCTCCTTCCATAGTGGCTTGTAGCAAAGGATACAGGCTGGTGTCAAAGTGCAAAAGCCCAGGTACCTCTGTGAATTAGGCAGGAGCTGCTTTCTGAAAACACTGCCTGAAGTTAAACTCTTTCTTGCCCTCACTCCCTTAGCAGTGTCTCCTAGGAGATCTTACCTAATTATCCATTTATACATGGAAATCTATTGCAGGCTCTGCTTTTGGAGAAATCGGTTCAAGATTCTAAGCATATGTAATTTTGCTAGAAATTACCAAATTTCCCTCCATTAGGAATGCTGCATTCCTGCCAGCAAGTCACAGGAGTACCTGTTTCACAGAGCCTCACCAACAGACCGTGTTGGCAAATTTAATTTGAGACTTTCAAAACAGGTAAGTCATTTCACACAATTAGAAGTTGTGATCTTAAAAAAGTTAAGATTTATTGATTAGATGTTAACCTATCTTGATAAAATACACCAGTGAAGACCAGTGGTTCAAGGCATAGTCAGTACCCAGAAAATCCCCTCTTCCAGTTATCTCTCTCAACATACTGGATGCATTATTTAACACCAACAGACAAACAGGCTTCAAATTCAATCAGTTAATTCCACAGCACCTATAGGGGAGCTTATATAAAGTATCTAAACTTGAAGAACAGTGACCACCAATAAATTATAATAGAGCATAGTTGTTGAAGTATACTTTGGAAAGAAGAAGTTAATTTTTTTTTAATACTTGGGGTTTTTCATCATATGTCTTGAACAAATGGGAAATTTGGATTTGTAAATAAGAAGAGATTGTTCAGTAGCTTTTACTTCAGAACTATTTACAAAATTATCATTCAACAAACAAACCAAAGTATTTAGAAAAGAGAGCTCACTGAGTTTGCAACCACAAATCAGTTCAAAACACCAATAGATAAAACTAGTGAGACAAATATATTAACACTTGATTCATTTGATAGCATCATTGTCATAAGCCAATGCAGATATCAGTGCTTTAGAAGGAAATTCATAGTATATCTTTAGAAATAAAAAAGAAACAAAGAACTGAGATAATAATGCAACATACTAACATAAAACAAAATAGTTATACTCCTAAGAACTGTGATTATTTTACACTCAAACCACAATCTAGTATAAATATTAACTCTTTTTTATTCAACAAGTGTTTACTGAATATGACTATGTACCAGGCATTAATTTAGGCTCTCAGAATACCATTAGCACACAAAACAGAGATTCTAGGGGGACAGGCAACAAGCAGTAGTCATAACAAGTCAACTACATAGTAAGTTAGAAATTGGTAAGTGCTAAGACAAAAATAAATAAGTGAGACAAGGAGGGTTTGGATTGCAGGGTTGAAATTTGAGAGTTTAAATATCGCTGTCATGGCAGAATAAGACATTTGAGCAGCCTTGAAGGAGGTACAAGTGTTGACCACGTGGCTACCTGGGTGAGGAACCTCACAGGCAGAGGGAGCAGCTGGTACCCAGGCCCTGAGGCAGCAGCGTGAATGGTGTGCTTGAGCAACAGCTAGAGGGCCAATGTGACCGTAACAGAATAAGAGGGAAAGGAGGAGATGAGGTCACAGGAATAAGAGAAAGCAGGTTCTTTAAGGACCTTGTAAACCACTATAAGTACTTAGCCATTTGTGATGAGTGAAAAAGAGAGCTATTAAAAGGTTTTCAACAGAAGGATGATGGCATCTGAGTTAAGTTTCAACAGATCACTCTGAAATGTGTTCTCTTAGAATGTAGGGGAGGGGAGGGGCAAAGGCAGAAGCAAGAAGAATGAAGAGTCTCCACCACATCCAGGAGAGAGACGGTGATAACCGGCACCAATGAGAGGATGAAACACTTTAATTTTGGACAAAGTTTAAGATAGAAGCAAAAGTAACTCCTATTCAATTAGGCATGGAATGAGAAGATATGAGAGGAATTAAAGAGGATCCCAGAGGCTTTTGTTCGATCAGCTGGAAGAATGGAGTTGCTACAAGTGAGATGGGAATGGCTACCTACCGGTAGAGAGAGATAGGGCAGTTTTGAGGGAGGAGATAAGGTATCGTTTCAGGCAAAGTATAAAACTGACTTTCTTGTTAAAATAATACATATCCTTTGAGATTAAAGTTTAAATTAAAATTTCCTTTAAATCAGGGACTGTGACAGCTTTTGAAATCCCACAAAATACCTAGGATGGAACATTGTACACAGAAGATGTACAATGAATATTTGTTGAACTTGATTCTTCCAGATTTCTCACCTTGGTCTACATGAAATGCATGAACATAGCCACTCTCAAATGCTGGTTTATGCTCTATTTTAAGGGATGGAAATCTTTTTTAAAAACTGGTAAAATAGCCATACTTATAACACTTACAAAATATCATCTTTTTAATACAGACTTTCAAAAATAATATAGGATGTGTATATAAATGAATACAATGGTTTTCAATATTTCCATCAATAGGTTTTCTTTTAACACAGCCAGATGTAATTCATTATAGAATACATTTTTTAAAAAATGTTTTAAAGTAAAACCTAAATAGACTTGAAATGTATCTTTAGGTTTTTATAGTCATCCATCTTAACACAAAATTTCCATATTGCTCCCTTTCTAAATCAAGTTGTACATGCCTATTCAGTAACTACTGATAGATGTAAAATAACAGAAAGAGAACCACGTAGTTACAATATCTTATTTCCATATCTCTTAAAAAAAATCCTACATTCACACGCAGTTACTTCTTGGATTTCTTTCTCGCATTATTCTACAATGCCATGGAGGACATTTGCATATAATTCCAATTATTTAAAAGTGAAGCTCGTGCAGGAAATGGTATTAGACATCTTTTCATTTCAATAGGTGACAATTAAATTTATGAAGAACTTGGATTCCCCAAATAGAAAGAGCTGTTCTCAGTGAACAATTGGTAGATGTGATGCAAAGAATTAATGTTCAGATATTCATGCATTTATATTTTCCACATGATAACACATAAAGCTAAATAGTCCTTTAAAAAGATATAAAGGATTTAGTCTCCAAAGTTTATCGCAATACTGACTGACGATGAAAGAGTTAAACTGAACTTTAGATATATGTTAGTCATAACATAATCTCTTGCTATATTAGTAGGTCAATAGTTCAGCCAAGAAAGGGACTCTAACTTGAGCAGACACTAATTAAAAGAATCAATTCTTATCCTACTACAGATGTCCAATCATATTAACACATTTCTAGATTTCTTACTCAGCGGACTAGTCAAGATTAAAGGATTTGCTAATATGAAGGAACAGAGTATGCTTCCAAACTGACTGAGCAGATTTGTGAACAAATTAGTTCATTTAAAATTGACAGGGAAAGATTGATTTTGCACAGAATGAGTTACCTAAGGTATTCATCACTTCCTCTGTCTCTGTGCACAAGACAGAGATCCGTTTCCTTCACTTTCTGATTGTAATGGGGCTGCTTACTGAGCACCTTTATTTTATAGTCCTGATTGCAGCCTGTCATTCTTTTTAATTCAGACATACTTTAGCCTCTTAGGCAGACCTTCAGAAATAACTTCCTTAAAAGCCTCAGTAAAATGACTCATTACATGTCGCTCAATTCAACCATACTATAAATTATAATGCAGGGGAAATTTCTAATTGCACAAAAGATTCAGTTACTCATAAGGCTATTTGACTCTATTCAAATGCAGGGGAAAGCAGGAAATCCAGATACAGAAACGTTTTTGCAAAGTTGAAAGTCAATACTCTACAACTCGAACAAAATCTAAGGTGTTTGATACTTAGGATACATTTAGTATATATTAGTAGATAATATTCTACTAGAATCTATATTCAGCAGATAAATATTTTATGAAAAATGTTAGAAACTCTAGATAAGAAATGGAACCAGAAATGCTGAAGTGGTTGAAGAATTCATTTTTTAAGACTAAAGAAATAAAAGCAAAAGCTTGTGGGAGGAGAAAAAAAAAAAAAGAACGCAACAATGACAACACAAACACAATTTAAGAAACAATAAAAATTAAGTTAAAACAAAATCCAAAGAAAGGTGTGGGAACTCATGCTATTTTATTTACAAAGACCTAGATTTCAGGTATCAGAAACATAAATTATGATAAGGTGACATATTTAGAGGGTAGAATTTTCAGAACTTGTTTAGCAATTAAACTTTAGATAGTGGGAGAGCAGAGTCGAGTCTAGGTTAAATACTGAGGGTGGAAGAATTGGTTAACCTGGTCCATGATGGTGTCCATTCATTCAAACATGTTGACATGGTGGAGAAGTTAGAGGAGCAATTATTTTGATTTTGGATGTCCGGAATATCTATGGGAAATCAAATGAAGATAATCTACAAGGGATTTGAATAGATATAGCTGTGTTGACAAGCTATACGTAAATGAAGTATTGCTTCTATTTTGCATATAAAATGGAAGCTTAAAGGATTCAATTTTTCACAAAGTATCGTAGTCAACCAACACTGGTTTCAATAATTTGCCTTTAGATCAGATGTTTATTTCTGCGTAATTAGAGGTGTGCGTGTGTGTGTGTGCATGCATATGCGTGTGTGATTCTATGTGTTTAAAACAACCCAGATGTCAGCTGAGGAGACTCAAAGGCTTCCCCAAGATTTCTGTGGAATCTGTGGGGGATTTCATGTTTACTTTTGGTTCTAAGTCACCATTTTCACTGAACTCTCAGGTTTGCTGCATTTTAACACCCATGTTCTGTTTGATTTGCTCTGTTTTTAGTTGCACAGGGAATTCCACTCCCATCATCAAGTCAACAAACCCACCTATATCTACACGCATATATTTTGTCTGTCCTCCTATCATGAATGTGCCATAATGAATAAAGTCATTGTCTAAGGCCAGCTCCACCTCGTCTATACTAAATACCAAGCCTCTCCCCTAATGAAGGACCTCATTTCACTCTTGTAGTTGGTTCTTCTTTTTCCCAATCATTTGCTCATTTTCACTATCAGGTTGGCTTTTTCATTAGCAAAATAAAATGTAATAATGGTAATAATTCCTTTACTGATTGCCATGAAAAATAATTCTTAATAGTAATGATCAATTTTTTAATTAAAGGCTCTGAAACTCACGTCTCCCTCTGGTCTGCCCATTGTTGTTTGAACCCACTTTAAGTTTTTGTCCCCCACTGCATGCATCTGTTCTTGTCAAGGCCTTTAAAGACCTCTGCATGCTAAAATGAACAGTCAGTGTTCAGATTTCAGCTTACATGACAGTATTTGACAGAGTTGATAAGTTATCCTTTCTTGTACCCCTTCCTTTCCTTGGTTACACTGTTCCTCCCTGGTCTTCCTTCTCCCTATTTGGCTGCTCCTTCTGTTTCACTTGATGATTCCTACTCCTCTTCCCAACTCTAAATGTCATCGAATGTCCCAGGGATCTATTCCCAGAGCTCTTTTGTCCTCTGTCCACACTCTGTCTTGGTGATCTCAGATGCCTTACGCCTTTGAATACCATCTATATGCTAATATACCCCAAATGCATGTCAGCAGCCCAGACATTTCTCAAATTCTAGAGTTTTGGGTTTTTTTTTTTTTTCCCTAACCACCTCTGCTCTCATCTTTATTTGATCATCCAACAGGCGTCTCAAATGTAGTGTGTCCAAACTCAGGCTCTTCACTTGCAAGCTTCCAAAACCACCTTCTTACAGATTTTCCATCTCCATAAGTGGTACCTCCAGTTTTCCACAACCCAAGCCAAAACTCTTAGTGTTTTTCTTACCTCCTCTCTTTGTTAATACCAAATCATGAGCAAATCCTATGGCTTTTTTTTTTTTAAGTTTAAATTTCAACATCTCTATCTCCCCTCCCTTGTTCAAGCCACATTATGACTCACTGGATTGCTGGTATAGCCTCTGAAATGGTCTCGCCGTTTCTGCAGATATTCAGATATTCTCCACTTTGCTGCCAGAAAAAAATCTTGGCAAACGCAAATTAGATCATGTTACTCACTGCTCAAAAGCCCCCAGTGCCTTCCGCTGTCACTCAGAGTAAAATCTGAAGTACTTACAATGGATTACAAGACCTGAAGTGATCTGGCCGCCTGTAATTGTCTTGACTTCAGCAACTAACATTCTAATTTTTGCTCACCCTACTCCTTAACACTGGCCTCCTGGCTGAGACTGGAACATGCCAAGCGTGGTCCACTTCAGGGACTTTGCTCTTGCCATTCCCATAACAAGGATGCTTTTTATCCATAAACCCTCACAATTCTTCACTTATTTCAGTTGTTGCTCAAATGTTACCTCTATTCATTTGATTACAGATTCAGCCACATAATGTTAAAAAGGCCAAAACAGCCATTTTAGTCCTTTATTCTGGTATCTGCCTCCATTATAAACTCCTTGAGGGTAAGAAACCATGCCTTATCTCTGTATCACAAGCTCTCCTTTAGTCAGGACTCTTAGCTGAAATTGGTGAAAAAAAAACTCATTTCAAACTGCTTCAGTAAGAAAAGTTTTTAAAGCCAGGTGGGTGTTAGGGTGGGATTTCTCAAGAGCCACAAGACTACATCTTCACTCACCTTGAATATTTCCAATAGAAAGGGATTCCTTCTGGTAACTCTCAAGAAAGAAATTGACTTTTCTATCTTTTCTGGTCATATTCTTTATAGGTCTGAAGTTTCCTTTATACTCTCCATATATTTAATCATGTTTGTCTTCTCTCTAGTTTAAAAACTGCAGAGAAACTATGACTCTCAAGAAAGTCACCCTAAGATCTGTAGATTCCTTTGTGGAAGACAGATCGATTCATAAGCTTGCAATCAATCAAACATGTAATTCCTATGGGAAATATTTATCTAATCCTAGTATTAACTTGCTGCTTAATATTGGTCATACAGGCCAGGGGAGGATCTGACTCATTAAACCCATCTCAAATTGGATAATGCAGTTTCGATTGGATATCATCACTGCCAATCATTTTTACCTGAAAAGGCATTATGAGAGAGGTTGAATAGCCCTCTTTCTTTGAAGTAGAAGCCCAGGCAGCCTGCCAAAAAGTATGCATGTGTATTGGGGGCAAGGGGCAGTGAATCCTGCTTGTAAATACTAAAAAACTGGGAACTCTCACAAGCAACACATTGAACCTACAGCATAACATCTTAGTGTTGTGTAATATTTTGAACAGGCAATATCAGGCAGCCATGCACACATCCACTGATCTGTTAGAACAATGATACCCTGAAATTTCTGCCTTGTTGATTGTTTTTAAAGAAAAAAAAACAGGTTTAGCCTGCAGAAAGATCTCATCCTTTGAATTTGCAAACCTTCTATCACAGCTTCTCGCATTCCAGTCTCAGCCATGCCATCCCTTTCTCATTGGCTCAGGTGGGTTTAGAGCCCAGCCAGAAGCCAGTCACTGTGGCCTCGGGGAGAGTATGCTGATTAACTAAACTAGTCAGGGTCCATCCAGGAAGCATGGCTGGGTCAAGTCTACCCAGAGCTTGGGGTCAGCAAGGGAAAAAAATGAGTTCTCCAACAGACAGTTACTTGCTTTTAACCAGAAAAGGAGAGAGTATACTCTCGATGTAAGGTCATAAATATTCATTACAGATTTCATTGAGAATTTTACAGATTGGTGTATACAGTATAATTTGTGTAAAAAAGAAACTATACTTAGAGAGACATATATGTATACCCAAAACAGATGAAGGACTTCAAGTCAGGCAGCACAATGCTAGCGCTGGTTCCCTCTTGGGAGGGGATTACACATTGAGGGTGTGAGGGGCTTTGACCAAGGGAAGATGGCTCACAGTGAACTCTATGTCCATATGCTTGCTTGCGTATCATAATAAGAATAAAGTCATAATTGTGTACTAAAACTATTTTTAATTCAAAAACAGTACATATGCCTTATGACAGAAAGTTTATAGCTTCACTTAACGAACAGTCTCCCTGAACAAGACAGGCAATATTGACAGAATGTCATTACATCCATACTTCATGAACCCTGCTATGGATAAAGATAACTGGCTTTACAAACAATTCAAATTTGTTTGAGTTCTATGTATTTTGTGTGACAAGCCAAATAAAACCATTTTCAGTAGATTGGTACATATCCTGTGGAATTTTGCATGTAGACAACAACAAAAATAAATACATGTATTAGCTTACTGATTCCCTTCACAAGTTACAAAAATTGTCACTTTGTTCCCTGAAGTTGTATTTACTTGTTTATTTTCACATGAGGAAACCACGTGGGTCATAACTGCCACATCTTGGCAGATATTAATGAGCCTAGGGATTAGTGAAGCACTGAGAATTGCTAGGACTGTTCTTGTCATGGTGTTTCTCACTAAAAGGAATCCTTAAAGGGCCACTGGGACCCACCGTAAATACCTCTGTAATCTTCTCTTTGCTTTTTGATTTGTTGACATTTTGATTTGGGGGTGTGTGTGTGTGTGTGTGTGTGTGTGTAAGTAATGATAGTAACTGTTAAATACATGTTAACACTTATTTGTTCATTTGTCAGAATTTCATTGAGTGCCTGTTACACATTAGCCACCGTCCAAGGAATACAGACACGAAATGGGATGGCAGAGTCACTTCTCCAAGAATTACAGGGACTGCTGGACGCCAAGGATAAGTCAACTATCCCTTTCGAGGGTGGTGCACTTACGAGGAACAGGGGCCCTGAGAGTGACCAAGTCAGCCTTCGGTGGCTGTAAGGATGGGAGGAGATTCAGGCAAGGCTTCATAGAGAACCGCTGCTTGGCAGACTGATGGGGTTCAGGACACACTACTCCCAAGAATGACACCCTTGGCGTGTTAAATACTTTAATTGGTAGGAGTTTGAGAAAATAACAAAAGCAAGAAGGTCACTTTGACATTCCTACAATCCATTGCTTCGGAAACAGGTCATAAACCCCTCATGTGAGAGGGCCCTCCCTGTACCTGGAGGAAAAGAGCATCCTTGTCTCCAAAGACAAAGAAATGCTGAGAAGAATCCTAACAAACCGGCCTCATTAAATTTCCTCCAGTTTCCTACCCTCACCTCGTATTCCTTAACCCATGCAATTCTATGTGATTGCCCACTCATCATCAAACCTAGCACAAAAATACTCAATCCTGATTGTTCCCTCAGGTCTTTATTCCCTTATGAAATCTCCCATGTCATATACTATTTATTCTAAGTAAATCTGCATGCTTTTCTCTTGTTAATCTGTCTTTGTCAGCCTGATTTGAAGACCCAACCAAGGACTCTAAAAAGGTCAGGGAAAACTTTTTCTTCCCCTACATGGACAATGGGGTGAGAGAACATCCTAGGCCTAGGGAACAGTAAGGATACCAAACAGAGTTACAAACAACAGAGTAGAAACGGGCAACTATAAATAATCCAGTCCTAATAAACTGGAAGGGGAGGAGTTTACTAGACCCAGGACGGAGCTCTCTTGTCCCGGATGCCCGGTCAGCACTGAAACGTAGATCACATTCACGTCCCTGTAAGTGTTCCAGCCGACCAGAAACACAGTGTACCTCCTCAGGCAATCCCCAAGCATGAAGCCAGCACTGGGCCCTATACTGACTTCCAAAGAAAGTGGACTATGTAGGCACAGATGATCGGATAAGTTCTATTTCTCTCCCCTGTTCTTTATTCTTTAACCTATAAAAGTTTCTTGCCTTCCACTGCAGTTTGCAGTTCTCCAAAAGGAGACTGTCCACTTCATGATGTGTTAAATTTTATTTGTATCGTCAAAATTGTCTTCTTACATCATTTTTTATTGAAGTATAATCAATTTACAATGTTGTGTTAATTTCTGGTGTACAACATAGTGATTCAGTTATACATATAAATATGTATTCTTTTTCATCATAGGCTATTCCAAGATATTGAATATAGTTCCCTGTGCTATATAGTAGGACCTCGTTGTTAATCTATTTTATATTATAGTAGTTGCTATCTGCAAATCCCAAACTCCCAGTTTATCCCTCCCAATCCCCCTTCCCCGGCTGGTAACCATAAGATTGTTTCCTATGTTTGTGAGTCTGTGTCTGTTTTGTAAATAAGTTCATTTGTGTCCCTTTTTTCATTAACCATTTTTTAACATCCCTTTAAATTAGGCAAAATTTATCATGCCATTGTAAAGACTTTTTCATGGGAAAGGTAATGATACTAAGAAGGCGAGAGGCACAACGAAACACATTTTAGGGAGAAAGCTCTAGGCTAGAGGCTGTGTGAAAGCGAATTAAAGGGGAGAAAGACTAAAGGAAGGACCAGTTAGGAAGCCACCATATAATTCTAATGACAAATGATGGAAATGATGGTTTGAACTATGTGGCCCTGGGAACAGGAACAAGGGCATAGATTTGAGAATATTTGGGAGATTTGAAGATCAATTAGATGTGGGACTGTGAGAGCAGGCAGGACCAAGGATGGGCTTCAGAGAGTCTGTAAACCTTCCTCCAGGAAGGAAAATGCATTTGGTTATATGTATTTTTCTGGGGGAATTAACTTACAGCTTCTATCAGAGCTCTAATTGGGTTCATAACTGAAATAAGTTCAAACTACCACACTGTTCTATTATCAGATTCACACTTCATTTAAAGACTCAACTCTTTTTACAGTTGTTTCTTAGGGTAAGGTTTACAGATTTAGCCTGTAAAAACACAGAATGAGATGCAGGATTTAGCAAACACAAATTTACATTTAACTGGGTGTCCTGTGCTTTGTTTGGCATCTCTTCTGAAAGACATTCAAGCTGTGAAATAACATTTCTCTGGGAAGATACATTATATTCCTCATTATCTGGGTGCAAAGTTCCTTCAACTCAAATTCCATTAATTCATTTGTTCATTCAACAAATATTGACTGGCTGCTACTCCATTCACACTGAGTTCACTTAGTGAAGAAACAGTTTGTAGTCCCTTTCCCTCAGGAGCTTACAATGGAATTTGGAAGATAATTTTGTTTTGAAAAGTAGATTTAAAAATTAGTAAATAACTTTGACTAGTACATGCTAGGAGACAAGCAGGGAGAAGTGACAGAGAGCAACGTGCATTTCACTAAGATGGGAAGGAGCTCCAACCAGGTGAAAGGCAGGGAAGAAAGTGGTCCCAGCAAAGGGATGAGTTTGGTGAAGGGACTGGAGGTGGGAAGGAACCATTGAAACTGGAAAAAAGAATGTCATGCAGTGGCCAAAGGGAAGAGTAGAAGCAGAGTACGCTATATAATTCACAAGACCCAGTACAAAATGAAAATGTGGCCCCTTGTTCAAAATGCAGAAAAAGATGCCATCAAAGCTCCTAAGATGAGATCTTTTCCTTTGTTCTACTGTCTCTTTTCATTTGACATGGTGGGATTTTTTTTACTTGTAATTTAGTATCATTTTAAGTGTAAAAAATTAAAAAGTTAAAATTTTAAATCATTTCCTTAATTTTTTCCGTTTATCTTTATATTGGGCAATGCCACTTTTAAGTGTGATTCTAAGAACATTTACTTCACTTCGTACGTAGAATCACCAAAACTGCACAATCGGTATTTCATAGCTCGTACACACAGATGTATTTCATTCTTACCAGAACAATGAAAATGCTGCACAAAACTAACTCCACTGCTTTTATTTCACTTCTTGATACAAGCACATTCTACCAACACTCTCTACTTAAGCTTACTGATGGATAAGGAGGAAGGAGGAAGTGGGAAAGGAACTATGGGCTAGCCTCCTTCCCTTCCCACCTCCATCATCCCTTTCCACGGAAGTAATTGGCTAATACAGAGAAGTACATGGGAAGATTCCTCGATCCTTTGTGTTTCTTAGAATGCTATTGTCTTCTTTCTGCACTGGGAGCAAGGTCTGGTTCACAAGGAAAAGACAGTCTCGGGGGCTGTCAGCACCATCCTGTTAGTTGTAGACAGTGCACACTTACCTTGTAGTTGCTTTGAGTCTCACCAAACTTCCACCTATTCCTGAATCCAGTGGAATTTTGTGCTTATAGGGCATATCAAACTGAGGCATCCAAGAACTGTAGGCCCACCCATTATACACATTCCCCTGTGTGTGGGCATGTTCCATTGTCTTGTAATAGGGAAGGACAAATCTGACTCAGTACTGGATCTGTTTCTTTTACTTTAACCTTTGTGTTCTACTGCTTGTTAATCACAAAAGGGATGTTGCCTATAAGCTTAAATTACACAAAATAGCCCAGCTCTGGGAACCCTGCCTCCCAGGTAATGAGCATTAAGCTAAAACTCCTTTCTTTAGTTCACAGGAAACCTCCTAACCAGCCCCACCTGTGAATGGCTGCAGGCAGGAAGAAATTAACACCTCCGGATGCTGACCGGAAATAGGAAACGTTTGACTTTACTCCCTCAACTTTTAATATAAAAGAAATCTGAATTCTAACTCAGGCAAGATGGTTCTTTGGGACACTAGTCCAACCATCTTCTTGGTCTCCTGGCTTTCTGAATTAAGTCATTATTCCTTGCCCTAACAACTTCTCTCTCAATTCATTGGCCCATTGTGTGGCGAGCAGTATGAGCTTGAACTTGGTGACAGTCTCGTTGCACTTCACTTACAAATCACAAATTCAAAGGCAAAATTAACAATTTCAGAATGGCAACAACAAAGCATTAAATCCAACATGAGGTCCTGTGTGTCCCAGCCCTCCATGGGAGAAGATGAAGCTGGGGAAGTGGGCAGGGACCAGACCATGAAAATCGTGCTGTGGTCTCTGCATTTTACTTGGTGCCTATAATTTTCCTGTGGCTCTCCCCACCCCCAACTCCCCTTTCTTCTGTATGAAACCCTATACATGATTTGAATTTACCATTCCTAGTCCTAAATCTATTCCATTTATTCCAACATAATTTACTCCTTTCAACCTCTATTGAAGCCTTGAATGCAAATGTAAAACAATTAAAATCCAAATTTTCTTTTATCTCAATAATTGATCTCTAGGTCTATCACAAAGAATAATAATAAAATAATACCAATAATAACATATGAGTGAAGGGATCAGTAATGAAGGTCAAATATTTGATGTAGGAGTTTGCAGTGAAAAATGTTTAGAAACAGACATGGTGACTCTCCGAGAACTCTCTCACAGTTGAATTTTGTCATTTCACAGGACTGCTGGCTCTGGGGTGATGTCCTCTTAATCTGTTTTCTGACACCCATTAATGCATTTCCTCACTTCTGTGATTGAAGTGTTGCTCACACAGATCATTGATTTGTAAAGTTGGGTGTGAATGTCCGATGAATTTTAAAGAGAAACCTTCAACACTTCATTCCATTCTAGCTTGACTTCACTTTGCAGTGCAGTCCCCTGAGTCGCTTGCTGCCTGTGTCCTGTTGCATCAGAATGAGGCAAAAGAAAGAAGGATGTAGGGGACAGAAGGAAGAAAACAGAGTAAACTTGTAGGCAAAGGGCACTCGTGCTGCCAGTATTGTCCCATAGATTATAGTCAAGTGAAACCCCTGTAAAATCTCATTGGTGATACTTTTGCTCGTTTTTAAAATTGTATTCTTATGGTAAATGGTGCCATTGAATCACGTTATAGTTCTGCTCTGGTCTGAGCTCTTCCTGCACTTTGGGAAGCTGGTTGTCATTAAGGGCTCATGAGAAGTCTGTGCAGTGCTCACTCGGTATCGTGGAATTCTCCATGCTCACAGCTTTTGGCAATGATCTGAATGCCTGAGCTTGGAAATTGGCATCGGTTGACAATAGTACCAAAATGCTGGGCACTGGCTTTTTCTTCGGATACTTCCTGTCTTTGAAGAGAAAAGGATCCTCCCTTTTCCCCCAAAATAATTTTCAAAATTCCCTATAGAATATTTATTTTTAAAACTTCCATATTTTCACCTCACCAATTTTTTAGAACTGATCTATAAATATTGTTTACATTATACATTTTTTGTTCCAAGAGCAAATATTACCAAGTCAACATAATAAAAGGATACATAACATTTTTCTCTGTGATGATTTAGGAAAAGTAATGGTAATACATAGGGAGAGTCCTAACGTGAGGTTATGTAATCATTCCTCAATTCATCACTTTGTTTTGTAGTATCCACCATGTACTAGGGATGAATGATACTAGGGACTGAAATCCACATGCACCTCTCTACACAATCTATGGTAAAATACTATTGACATAAACAAAAAATGGCAGCAATATTTCCTTTGCATAAGGCTGAAAAGCTGGGATTTCTTCAAGATTGCCTTCTCAGCACACTTCTGCCATTGAGTTCACCCTACCTTATTTAGTCTGTCTTTCTCCTTTAAGCCAAAGACCCAGATTCATGACTGCCTGACTCTCTCTTCCTTTCCCCTCTTCTTCTCATTTTCTCCAAGGTAAACAAGTTCTTTAAGTTATCCTAAACCATAGACCTCTGCTCAGCAGCGGTAAGTCTCCTGGCTTTGCTGTCCAGATCCTAAAGAGAACCTGTTCTGTACTAAAAATCCCAGGAGCTCAATGCTCAGCTTTTGATCAGTTAATGGGAGAATAAGGAATTTGGAAAATCCTCTTTTAAGGCAAAAGCCTAGTGTATGAAGCTACTGTCTTGATGTGTAATCCTATTTCGCATTTGCTTTCTCTTAGTGACTTCTGTAACATATCTAATCTCTACACATACATGCTCCCAGGCAGAGGGATGCATAACTAAAGTTTTATATTTAGAAGAATAAAAATAGTTTATAATTTTCAAATGTTGTCCCTTCTTTTGACGTTATAGCCAATACCAAATTTTATAAGAATTCACCTCACATTTCCTCAGCTTATTTTTGCTATGTATTTCTTCATCTTCTCCCAACTCTACCTTTTGCTAAAACTACCAACAAAACACAGAACTAAATACTGTGCTTCCTTCAAAGTCATGCACACATTTGACATGTCAACTCTGGTGGTAAAATGACAGCATTAAAGCAATATAAAAAGAGGTGATAAAGTAATTGAAATTGAATTACAGGCTTCCCAGTTAATAAATTATATTTTATTATTACTATTATTAGTAGTATTGAGACAGGAGGGAAGGGGGCAGGTCACAAACATTAAAGGAATGAGAGAGCAATTAGTACCAAGATGGCAGAAGAGTCAACTCCCAGTAGACCTTGAGGCCCCAGATGGCAGGACCTTGAGCCACATTACACACATTGTAATGTGTTAGCGTGGTGAATGACACACCCACAGTCACCATGACAGTTCCAAGGCTAAACACAATAGGTCAAAAGTGGATGGTGGTCCAATTCCTGGGAATCCCCACCCCTTCCCCAAAGTAGTTAGAATAATCCTCTCACTTGTTAGCATATACAGATTCACAACACCATGACTCTCAGCTCTGTTTTCTCTCTCTGGCCATTCTCTGATGGCCTGCATTCTGTCTATGGAGTGAACACCTCTCTAAATCTACTTTTACTCAACTATGGCTCGCTCTTGAATTCTTTCCTGTGCAAAGCCAAGGACCCTCACTTGGCGGGGTGCATCCCAGGGACTTGCCTGGGACCTGGGACATGGCCATCCTCTGGCACCTCCCATACTTTTCAGTGTCAGTATTGTTACCAGAGAGTAAGTTCTTTCTTGTTCAGGGAAGATTTCAAGAGTAAGCCACAGTAAAGTGAAAGCAAGTTTATTTAGAGAGATACACATTCCATAGACAGAAGGCAGTCCCTCTCCGAAGCGAGAGCAGCTCCAGGGTACAGGACTAATTAGTTTTTATGGGCTGGCTAATTTCATACGCTAACAAGTGGGAGGATTGCTCCTACTGTTTGGGTGAAGGGGCAGGGATTTCCAGGAACTGGGCCCCTGTCCATTTTGGGGCCTTTTATGGTCAGCCTGGGAACAGTCAAGGTGCCTGTGAGTGTGTGTGTGTCATTTAGCATGCTAATGTATTACAATGAGCCCATAATGAGGCTCAACGTCTCTTGGAAGTCAGGTCTTCTGCCATCTTGGGCCGAGTTGGTTCTAACCAGTTTATATCATATCCTCAGTGGCTACAGCATTCTTTTAGTGGTTGTGCCCTGCCCCCTTCCCTCCTGTCTCAGTATTATGGATGTTTATAACAAACAAAGTAATATTGAATAACCAGGACTATAAGACTCTGTCCAAATTGACCCAAATTGATCAGAAACATCACAATTGATATTTTAAAAATGCCTAAAAGTACCATTTTCTGGACAACTCCAAAAACATCAGTGTCAGTTTTGTAAGATAGCACATTCATATACTGAAAAACATTACAACTGCTAAGATAATTAGTTTTATTTTGAAATATTTTATTTCTACCTTCGCCTCAGTTTCTCTGTCATAATTACATTATTAATATTTTTTCATTGTCTGTGATTAGTTTTGGCATTTCTATTCCATGATAGAGCAACGGTCTATCACCATACTGTACCATCACATGGCTATTTAATCAAATAGTGTGTTTCAGTCATTGATATTTGAAGTAAGAAGGATTTAGTCTGGAGTGATGTATCATTGTCAGTGAAGGATGAAGGACAGACAGCAAGTCATTCTAAAGGGGAAATCAAAGCTATTTTGATGACTAACTGGTTATGGAGAGGAAATAAACACAAATCAGAAATTTTGCTGATGTTTCAAAGCATGGTGGATAGGAGCACACAGAAAACAGGAACAAGTATTAGGTATTTTGTTCCAAGTTTCCTAGCAAATTTATGATTAGGTGCTGGAGTCCTGATTTGAAGTCTAAGGAATGAACATACTTTCCATCACTCTCTAAAATTCAAGATGACCTTTAAGTAATTAAAATGTATTTATCAGCATTGCTTGTGAAATTACTCCTATTTGTTTTACTCCCAAACTAGTCTCTTCCCTGCATCTTGAGAGAAAGCCATATCCACTTCTCCATTTAATCTGTAGAAGGGAAAAGTTTGTGGGCCCTGTGAAATGAAACATTCATTGTTGATTCCAATGCCATTAAGATCTAAGGTAATTTTAACCCCAGAAATAAACAGAATTTGAGGTACGTCTTGAAGTAAAAGTGTGAAGGGACCACAGGCCCAGAAGTGAGGTTAAAATACAGAAACAAATTTTAAAATTCTACATTTAAAAAATTTTCACAATAAATACATGCACCTGTAGTGGGAAGGAAGAAAATTATCATTTCAGGAGATTCAAAACTCTTCTCCAACTAATGTTGGCCTCTACTAACATTGTGACCTGGTTACTTAAGGCCAATTTAACATACCATTAGAAATAGAACTAACATGTCACTTAAATGGGTCACTTTTGGCCAGAGGATGACAGGTTCTTTCTTCTCCAATGTATGTTTTCCAAAAAGCAATGAGTTTCCTGTCATTTCTCTTATGATGTCAGTAATTATTTTCAGTGTCTACGCCTCTACTGATATAGGGATATCATTTCCAGATGTGATAGCTATGTGACTTTGGAAATGTTGAATGCAATGAAAGCAAGATATGCAAATAGAATCATCTTGTGGACAACATAAGGCAAGGATTGGTGCCAGGGTGGCTAGTACGGGGCTGGAGATCAACTAATGAAGGGGATGAACTATTCACAGGGCTGGAAAGCAAGTTCTTGGAAGGGAGAGACAGCTCCTCCTTTCTGCTCTTACTCTTCTTTCTTACAGGTCTGTACTAGAATGACTCGAGCAGCTCCTAAATTACAGAGGTGCCAAGACATTGTTACTCTGTTTGGGAAAGTGTGCATCATCCCAAAGCCAGCAGCTCACTTAAGCTCTTCCTTGGTCTCCCCAAATTCTTATCTCATGGCTACATTGATTCATCAATAATGCTGACCTCAGGGAACAGACAGACATCTGTATTATGGGCTAACACTATTTATTATATTGGATTGCTTGAGTATGCAGTAAGGATTTAGAAAATACGTGTTTTCTAAATATGTACATATGTTAATCTCTCAAATATTTAAAAATAAACTCATGCTGAGATTCTACTCCATGTATAGTTGCAACTATGGTGCACTTTGCTGCCACCATTAATTACTGCTATTTTAATTTTCCAGTGAAGTCTGTAGAATATGTTCATACCACGTGGAGGTAGAACTTTAAAAAAAAGAGAGTGTATTGTTTCCTTTATACTAAAAAGTAATATATATTTATTGCAGAAAAATGTACATAGAGAAAAACACAAAGTTGAAGAACACAAACTCCCAAAATATCTTTATGGCCATTATCTAATTTTATCCCTACAGTATCCTTAGGAATAAAGCCAAAATAAGGGTTATTGTGCACTAGCTGTTGTAGAAAATGAACCAGTGAAGAAAGTTGTCTTCAGTTCATGGCAGATCTATGGCTATTCCTGGTCCTGTCAAATCCCCAGGCCAGAACTCTCTCTGTGCCATTCTGTGAGCCACGGGGAGTGGGAAGGGAGCAAGCAGTGCCCAGGAGCTGGAGACAAACACAGACAGGCAAACACATTCGCGTGACCGGTCCTGAGCTAGGGGAGGTCAGCCCGGCCCGTGTCTGGATATTCTCCAGCTATATCTTCAATGACAGGTTTCTCAGCACTATTAGAAGCCGCTTGAGAAGCTGAATCAGTCTGTGACCATGCAGGCTGACACCTCGGGCTGAGTGATTCTTGGCACTAATTTAGATAGAAACCTCTGAATTCAGGAAGTGTGAGGAGGGAGAGTGTTCAGACCTTCCCTGTCCCCTTCTCACACCTTAAGAGTCTGCACTATGCTGCAGTCCAGAGAAGGAATCAGGAGCCCATTCGGATTAGCATGACTCATTCGCTTATCAGATGAGTGTGTGGTCCAGTTTGCACCACGGACAAGGGCTGGTGTCTCCATGTTAGTGTATAAATACATCCATCCTCCATTTGCTTGCTATCCAGAGCTACTCTAGGCAAATCCGCTTAATAAATGGATTTGTAAAGTGCTTGGGAATTCTTACATGGTTGATCATCCACATAAAAGGGTTTCCTAATAACAAACAGCTAATGGCAAATGAGAATGTGCGATGCTACTTGACGTCTATATGAGTAACAGATTTTAGACTGTTTCCCTGCTGATCGAATACTTGTCTTTAAAGCCTATATTTTAAGTTCAACTATTTATACCATATGGTTTAGGGAGGATTAGCCCTCTGTGGTCCGGAACAATATTGAAAGTACCATTATTTATATGTAAAGTATATTTATGAAAGGAAAACATTTATATTAAATATTCTCAGTGGCAAACAACATGAAAGTGAATGGCTGTATTCAGAACAGTAGGAAATAGAGACAAATAGAACAGATAAAGGAAACTATTTCATGAAATGGGCCAAGAGCATGTGGAATACATTAACAGAAACAAGCTAGGTAACACACACCACATGTTCACGAGCCAATATGTTCAGCAGGCTCCTAACAGCTTTCGGGCAAAGCGCATGGCGTGGACTTTGCAGAGCTGGAGACACACGGGGCAGATGTGACATACTTGTTAAGCAGGACTAGATGATGAAACTACGAAATCTGTTAAAGTCACATTTCCAAAAACTGGAAAAATGTCATGGGTGAACTGTTCGTCTTATTTTTTCTTATATTGCAAATAAAGTAGTAACACTACATTTCAAGGAAAAAAAAGACAAACCACTTCATATTAAGTCTTTCATACACACATGTATTTATGTATTCACTATTTCCTCACCCTCACTCTCAGCGAAAACACACACATACTTACACATATGCATGTATGCAGCTTAGCCCTGAATAGCATTATTACAAATGAACTACCTCCGAGATATTTGCTGTCTTTGGGGACAATCACACATGATGAACATCAGCTGACCCCAGTCCTTACACACATGACCACGTTTTAAATTGACTGCCCTCAGAACAGCTTGTAGAAAAGTAAGGGCAACAAAAAGTCAGGGGCCTCTGATGACGCCACTGTGCAAGGAAAGGGCATAAAAGAAAAAGGAATTCCTGAAAGCAGTTAGTTCATTTCAAAGCCAGAATGTGACCATAGATGAGGCCTCTTTTAATGACCAGAAAACCAGAAAATTAAAATTATCATATTGATAGGGTTTTATTTTGTCACAGAAAGAAATAGAGAATCTTGATGAATTACTCAAGTAAAAATGGGTAATTCAAGGAAATAGAATGCAAAATTATTCCTCAGAAAGATCACTGCCCCTCTTTTAACAGATCATGGGAAATTCTAGTCCATTTTCTGAGAAATACTGAGTTTTGATGAGTACTACTTCTGACACCTAGCTTACACCTATCAAATTACCAAAAGTATTGGTAAGTGGTAATACCCACCATAGATGAAAGGATGCAGAAATAGGAACTCATGTATTGCTGGAGGGAGAGCAAGTTGTTAGAATATTTGTGAAGGACATTTTTTAAAAAATTAAAAGCCTTTTGAGATGGAGGGATACATTGGGAGTTTGGGGTTTGCAGATACTACTTCATATAAAATAAACAGCAAGGTCCTACTGTTAAGCACAGAGAACTATATTCAATATCTTGAAATGAAAAAGAATATGAAAAGGAATATATATCTATATATGTATAACTGAATCCCTATGCTGTACACCAGAAATGAACACACTGTAAACTGACTGTACTTCAGTTTAAATTTTTAGTTAATTAATTAATTTCAAAAGACCTTTGATTTGTAAAATACACTGTGATTCAGCAACTATATTCTAGAATGTATCCTAAACAGCAATTGGTGTTGCTTATAATGAAAGAAAGAAACAAAAAGAAAGAAAGAAAAAGAGAGATGCAAGAAGGAAAAGAAGGAGGGGGAAGGTGGGAAAGCAGGGAAAGGCAGGGGAGAAAAATTTTAAAAGCCTAAACACCCCAAATTCAGAAATTAACTTCTTTTGAATTAAGAGATAAACAATGAAGGTTATTGATTTTACATAAGAATTAAATTTTTTTACTGAGAAAGTCCCCAGCATTGCATTAGGCATTTATCCATCTGCTGACTAGTTACCTCTCTGATTTCTGGAGGCTTTAGACAGCTCCTCCCAGCCACATCCTGAACACTGTCTCTATCAAACCTCACCAACCAGTGAGTGCCCTTATCTCTTCCGGCTGAGATCTAGCCCAGCCCAATCCTCACTGCCAAAACCACAGTGACCAACTCGATTTCCAGCTCCCCTGATGGTCAGTCCTGGAGCACACACCTACTAACTCTTCAATTTCCTGTCTACTTCCTGCCCATCATCCCAGTGTACATATCTCATCTCTTGTGAGGGATTTCCTGAATCTGTTTTAAGAGAAAGGACACGCCAAAAAATATCCATTCCCTTAAAACACAAGAACAACCACAGGACGATGGTCTTGACGATTTGGAGAGGAGTTACCCAGGGAGACTAAGAGAAAAAATAATCAGTGGTTTAGAGCATAAAGATGGACATTACATATAGACATCTCAGTTCAATGCTGACTGTGGGATTTTATTCAGCAACCCAAACAAATCTCCAGAGAGAGATCAAGCATTCCGGACTGCCTTCTAGGTTATTGTGACACTTTTCCCACCACTGACTTATCTCCCAAGACCTTGGAAGGAGACACATATAATCTATCAAACTCTTTCCAACAGCCACAAATTTCTTTGGTAGTAAAGTCCCTCAATATGGAAAAACACATCAGTGCATACATATTTCATCATAACAATAATAGTCTGGCGTCAAGGAATTCTCCCCTTGTACCAGGTTATTACCTTTGAAAACTGGGTTGGTTGGGTTGCCATCATTTGGCTATCATGTAAGAGATCTAATTTCAGCAACTCAGAGACCAATCCCTAGGCAGAATAAATTCAGTGAATTCTTAGGTTCAATAAGTAAGTTCATTATTGTTCTACTTATGTTTATTCCAAATATAGGCACATGGAACGTGTATTAGCAACATATATTCAGTTTTACAAAGTATTTTATAAATTACTTTGTGTGCAGCAAACATATTTTTAAACACAGGCATATTTCACTATTATATAACGTTAATTACCAGGCAACGTCAGCTTCACAAAAACTGAGAGGAGGCAGCTACCTGCACGTGGTAATTTAAGGACACCTTAAATAACATTGATGAAAACATGGTACAGTCACCACTAGCCTGCTACCATGCCTGAATTTGCTATGATCAGCCTCATACAAGAGGATTACGAAGAAACAGGTATTTCACTGTCTGTAAATGGTCATCTATCAGGTGGCTAGTACTGTAGCATGAATTACTTAAACTCAGTACAACCCACTGTGATTTAGCAGAGAAAGTGCCAAGAGAAAAGTATAAATACTAGTTGGGAGACAGATGAAGATTAATAGGAGATAAGAAATGCCCAGCAGACAGACTGACATTCAGCACAGCTACTGCAAGGGACCCAACCAGGGTTTGGTGACAGAGCACGAGGACCCTAACTGGTGCCATAAAAGGCTGTGTTATCAGGTTGATACATTCAGGAGAAGCGGAGCACCTGCTATCTAAGAGAGACCATTTCATCTAAACCTAGTACTGATTCTAACATAGCACATATGTAGACTTTGACACTGGGCATTCTAATTCAAATCATTTTCTCTGATATTCCAATGTTGAAGAAAAGCGAAAATTAAAATTGGATGCTATTGTGTGTGTGTGTGTGTGTGTGTGTGTGTGTCTTGTATACCGTAATTTGGAGTGATGGATGGTGAACTTGTTACCATAAATCTGATTTAAGTCAGATATTACAAAGGGATTTATTTTTCTTACCATTTCTTTATCCATTTACCTTTTTCTTCACTTTATTTTCAGAAATTCATCACATTTTCAGGATAGTAAGTTCTCAACAATTAAAGGATTCAGCGGTTGGTCTTTTGCCTTTGAGCAGAAGAGAAAATGCAGACATACTCTTCCTAAATAATCCCTAACTATTCCACGCAAGGTGCTGGCAGATGGACATCCTGAATTTATTGATTACTCCCCAAGCTGTCTGTCTGTTGAATGTACAGTTCTTCAGAATTGTTTGCATGAACTTCAAAGACTAAATGGCCGTGCTGCAGAGAGGTGTGTGATTACTAAAACAAAGTATTTTTCTCATTCTTTTGTCTCCACTTCCTGCATCCAATGGCTGAAAAGGGAATCCAATCTTCCCAAAATGACTGTGCACTGTCAAAATGAGACACTAATTTAAATAATAAATAAGCTTCATGCTTACCTTCAGCTCTATTCCAGGATAAACATTAGCACCTGATCTGGTTTCCAGCATTATTGCCACGATATTTAAGTGTACAGTATAAGATTGCACTTGATTTATTAAAGTAATGAATTAGGTTTATTGTAGGTGATTAAATGTATTTTACTTTTTAAAGCACAAGAACTAGAAAAGAAGAGCATTGTTACAATCTGAAAATAACTAGAAAGATAAGTTCATTAACTTGCCTACACTTGCGCATCATAAAAACCTTGTTAAAAATTACTCCCTAGCCTGTTGTATTAGCTTCTTTATGAGGTAATTTCTCCATACAGTAATAAGATTTTTCTTTTACTCTCCAGTGCATATTAAACCCACTAATCTTCTTTTATAAACTATAGTTTCAGCCACTTTCTCAATTTACTCACTTTAAAGATACACTCCTATTAATATTAAAGGTAGCAAATGCAGATACGAACTTTGCAAAACATGCTTTCGGATTTATGGCATAATATTTTAACAGTGCACTGGAATAGCACAAAAGAGAAAAAGCCGTAAATGTCGAGTAGGTCTCATGACAAACCAAACAATCTTAGTCCCCACAGAATTAATTTCCCACCCCATTCATTATGTGAATGAACTGTAGACATATTTTCTGCTGTCAGCAAATAAAAACAGAACAGAAAGACACCGCTCATTGAAAGAAGTAAAATGAAATCACACCGAAGTGAATGATCTCACTGATACGGGTTTTTGGTATCCTGGGGAAAGGACAACTGGTCGCCATTTCTACCTGTGGATTGATCTCTAAGGATCAAGATTTTCCTTCTGTCTCTAAAATCAAATGTCATAGTAGGAGATTAAGAATTAAGTCTTTCAAAGGTTAAATTCTATTTATTTTGGCTCTATCTTTTATTTCTATAATTCTTTGAAAATATCCAAAATTTTAAACAGTTTGTCATTTAACAGTGGCATAAGTAATTAAGTTAATACTGGGCTTCAACCATCCTCAAATGTGTAATGTACCTTGGAAATGTTAAATTAAGTCAAAGTGTTACAGAGATCTATTTTAAAAGAGAATACAGAAACAGTTGCCGTGACGTTTTTTCTTCCAATTGAATTTAAAGTGAAAAATAAGAATTTCCCTATTGTTCTGTGGTTGGACACATTTTGTTCACTGCATAACAAAGATGTAAAATTTTTCAGTTTGTATGCTGAAATGGAAAAAGAGATTTGAAATATATGAGAAAGATAAAATTACTAATATATAAAGGTTATTGCAAATAAACAAAAAGTAGAGAAACACCTTTGTGGAAAAAAGGAGCTAGTTGTACACCTGAAACTAAAGTACATCAACTACACTTCAAGAAACTATACAAAAGAAGCATTATAATACACTAAGAAATTTGTGGTTAAAAAGAAGTTTAACCTCTCCACTAGTTAAAAATAAGAATTAGAAATTTTAATGGGAAATGTCATTTGTTTCCAAAGTCAGATGGATAAAAGATTAAAAATAATGGAAATGACTGCTATTGTCCAGAGTTTAGGAAAATAAAACTGTCCTATATGGCTTATGACTGCATAAGTAAAATCTTTGGAGCAACTTTTACCAATGTGTAAAAACAATTTAAACATGCATAATATTGACTCAACATGCCTAAGGATGTACACAGATATATATAGAAGACAATGGTTGGAGACACGAAAGTTGGTAACAGTATAATGCTCATCGATACATTTGTAATTATGATACATTTAAAAATACGGAAACTATTCAGCCATTATTTTGTTGAAATTGAAAATATATCCATGGTATATTGAGTAGAAAACACAAACAGCACACATTGTACAGTGTGTTTTACTTTAAAAGTACAAATATAGAGACATTGTGTTCATTGGGAAGAAAAGAATATACTCTAAGTTCCTAGCAATAGCTATTGCTGTGAAATAGAGCCATAAGTTTAAATCAGCCCGTGCTGATTTTTGCTAACTTTCTACTGTTCTCTTCTTTCCACCTATTAAGCACATTAAATAAATAAATTTTTAGAGGCTAATTTCTATCTTCTGTGGAATATATGACTACTGTCACAAGAAATCTTTAACTTTCGTGACACAGATTATTCAATTAAATGCAAATATATATAAAAGACAGAATAATGACATCATAAATTATTATCAGAAATCATACAGGTAAGGTCTCTGACATTTAATAGATAATAAATAATATGTCATTAATATTTCAAATGTTAATGCATTTAAGTTAACATATTTATGGTATTTTGATTAAATTAGCACATTAAAATCACAAGTAATTATTTCAACTTTTTTCAAAATTTTAAATGTATTATTACTGATTAGAATTTATAATGTGTTTTAAGATATTTCTAAGTTTATACACATTAAAAATAACATTTCAGAAGTTAGCAAACTATCATTTATTCATTTAAAATTTTAAAAATGGAATAAAATTTAAATAGGCTTTCTCCAAAATTCCTGTGTGTGTATATGTATATTCTTAAAGAAATTATAAAGCCTTTCTAGGTAGGTCAAATAATTGACTCGTTTGCTGCACTCTATGGATAGGTACTTTATAGTTTCAAAGTTTTAACTTGTTTTAAATGAGAATTTTTATCTTTATCTTTACATTTACCTAATAAAGTTTTTATGTTCTCATATTCCTCCTCCTTGCTCTCAACTTTTATTTCTTCTTCGGCCTAATTTGTTGTTCATTCCTACAGTTACATAAGCCTTCTTCCCTGGTGTATCTTGAGAGAGAGAAGTTTGTGTGGGTGTAACTTTTCTTAGAGTTGCTGTCATCTTTTCTTAGATCAGGTATGAAATATCTATAGATCTGCATTCTGCTTTAGAATTCCTCTCTCCATTCGTGTATATTATTGTGAATGATTTAATTGTTTTACAGCTTCATTTCCCTCTGATTTCTTTGTTCAGGCCTTTAAGTCATTTCAGACACTTCTGGTCTTTGCTATACCTTTAACATCGCATTAACTTTCTGCCTGACAAGACTTTTCTTTATCCCACCATGAACCTCCTTACAAAATTTCTTTGAGATGGTACAATTTTCTCAGAGATGGTACAATCGAGGGTCTATATCTTGTAGGCCCCTCTTCAACAAAAGCAGGTCATTTGGTCAAAAATAAACTGAAAGAGAAGCCAGTTCTAGAAGAAGTTAAAGATGGAAATAAGCACACAAAGAAAATCCAGCAGTTGTGCATTGAAAGAATTACAGAAACCTTGACCTATAACAGTGAGAATATAAAGCATAAATCACTGGAGAGTTTTAGACCCTTGTTCTATTTCTAGCAACGTGTGCCTCTCACATAGTAGGTCATCAGTAAGTGTTTGCTGAATGAGTAAGTGATGGACAGTGGGCTGGCTAATCTGATTCAGAGATCTAAACACTGAAAGAAGGAGTCAATCCTCCTTACATAATTTTTTTCAAGAAAAATCTCACAGTGTTTCATCCGAGTTGCTGTTCTTGTATCTAGCCTTAATAAAAAAAAAAAAAACCCATATTTTAATAGTCTCAGGACCCGTTACATTTAGCAGTCATAAGCTGTCTTCACCTGCACCCTTTACGCAGGCTTTATATAAGCCTTTTCTGATTAAAGAAGGACAGAGCAGGTTGGCATCATTAATATGAGCTGTTCCTCCCTTCTGAGTACATATGTTGCTTCTAATGACAGATGGGAGCATTGGCTGACTACACAGACTGCAAAGACTGAGGATTACAGGGCAAAAGGGACACTAAAATAATAAAAGATCAGCTCTGGTATTGTAATCAAGTGTGGAAGGGGTTTCTTCATCCTCGCTTGCCACTAGCCCCTAGACGAGGCAATTGTGGGGGATTCTGCGGCAAATTTGACCAGTGTACATTATTAGCAGCCTATCAGGGTGGGCTTAGCCTTATTTGTCTAAGACATTAAAGTTACCCTTTTTAGTTAAGTGTTTTATTCTGGCATTTTGGAAAGATACATGATGCCAAACAGAATATTTATAACAAACCTTTTAAGGTCTATTCTCATCTATTTTTGCCCTCAAAGGTCATTTCATAAAAGAGATCAAAAGGCAGCTTCTTCCAGGCCAGCTCAGTGGGTGGCCAGAAACCGATTAAGTACTAACAGAGCCAGGAAGTACAGATCTGTAGGACTGGTTTTACATAGAACCATAATACATTGTCTCGAATACCATGCCACGTGATTACATATATAAAGGAGTTTAATTATAACTGATATAATGAAAAAGCATTAAAAATGGGCTTCCTGTGAATATGTAAATCCTTTACTGGTGGTAACATGTTTATTCAGTAACTTTAAAATCTTCAGGAACCTTATCATTTGGTGCTTAAACTCTCCAAAGACACAGATTCTCTCTTTCCAATTGCTAAGAAAGTTCTACTGTTAGGAAAATCTGAATTTTTGGTCTAGTTTCCAGACCAGCACTAATTAGATACCTAAAAGTTTGGATTTGAAATATGTATTCCCCAAATTGGTTTTTCATATCTTGTTACTTCTGTAGGTCCGTCACTTGGCACTGTTGTGTGCTATCTGTGTGCTAGGTTGGTTGGTACACAAAGACGAAAAGGACATGGTAACCAACTTCAAGGGGGTAAAATCCAAAAGGAGAATCACACATATTTAAAAAAGTAAACTCTCTCTTGCAGTATGAAGAATGTCAGAAAGAGGTACTTATCAAGTACAGTGGTGGCTCAGAGGACATGAGCAACTCTACCAAGAGTGCAGAGAAGGGTTAGATTAAGTTTTAACAAGTAAAACAGCAGTTTACCAAGAGAATGGCAGGGTTTCAGAATGAGGAAAATGACCAGAAATTTGAAAGGAAGGAAAACAGTCTATGCTCAGGTAAAACAGGGGACAGAAAGAAGTAGGGATACATAGGTTGAGGGTGTGAGAAAGGGAACAAAGAAGATGGAAATAAACAAATAGAAAAGAGTCAGGTCATAGACAACTCTCACTGTTTATAAAGAGCCATCAAACTATGTGAGACAAGAGATGATAAGAGCTTTATTAAAGGAAAATAGCTGGGAACGTATTGGAGAACACTTAGAAATATGAGGCTGAGAGAATAATTATGTTTCAGGATTTCACGGGAGAGGTGATGAGGATATCAGCTGAGAGCACTGGAAGAGGAAGAAATAGATTTCGAAGGAATGATGGATAAGGAAGCAAAAGGATTTAGCAAGTTTCAAGTTAATCAATAGTGGTGAGTGTAATCTCTAGGCTGGGGGAGTGCATGGGGTTTAGTGCCAATAGCCACTGCTGGACAGAAGGAGAGGCAGATAAGAGAAGCATAACCCTGTGAGAATCAGCCCTGTTGGGCCAAACCATGCATTATGTCACTGACAGACTGCCAGCACTGGCCATAATGGGCCTCTTGCATTTATATGAGTGAAACAGAAAAATCCACATTATGACCCAAGGGCAGAAATCCAAAGACAAGTGTGGCAGAATAATACCTCCCCCAAAGAGGTCCACGGCTGAACTCCCAGAACCTGAGGCTGCGCTACCTTATGTGGCAAAACATATCGTGTTGATGTGACTGTGGTTCAGGACTTTGAGATGCGGGATCCCAGGTGGACTCAATCTAATCACACGAGTCTTTGAAAACGGCAGAGGAAGGCAGGGGAGTGGGTCAGAGAGACACGCGGTAAGGGGGGCTCCACTTGCCATTGCTGACTTTGAAGACAGAAGAAAGGATTCTACGAGCCAAGAGGTGCAGATGGCCTCTAGGTGCTGGGAGCACTCCTCAGCTGACCGCCTGTAAGGAAACTGGAATCTCAGATCTGTATCCACAGGGAGCTGAATTTTACCAACAACCTGAATGAACAGGTAACAGATCCCCTCCTAGAGCCTCAGAAAGGAACCCAATCTGCCAACACTTTGATGTTAGTCTGGTGAGATCTGTAACCGAATTCTGAACCATAGAATTTTAAAATAATAAATTGTGTTGTATCAATGCACTGAATTTGCAGGAATTCTGTTACAGCAGCAATAGAAAATCAATACACTAAGTTAGATAGGAGGAGTGGGGGTTATGCAAGGACGGAGGAGCTGAGGCGGAGGTTGTAAAATTTTGAGTCACAAAGCAAAATTACAAAAACATTTTCTTCTTCACTATGAATAGCAAAATAGAGAACTTTTCCTGTACTTGATTGGGAAGTAGCTAGGTTTGTCTTCCTACAGTGGTTCCCTTAATATCACTTGGAAAACTTTGTTAATATAAGACATTAGAATAACAGAGCACTGATTATAAATATTTTATTTATTTACATCTACCTCATTACCAGTAGACAGAGTTATCTAAGAAAAATACATATAACGGAATAAAATTTAGTGTATTGTCAGTAATCTTTTGCTTGCAAGTAAAAAGAAAGCACCTAGAAGTAATGACCTAAAAGAATGTTTGTTATAAGGATTTGAGGAGGGCTCGGAGATTCAATACAGGAGTGCAGCTCTGCCTCAGGACCAAGTGGACACAAAACCAAATGTGGTCGACACACTCTCTTAGTGTTTCTTAACTGCGGTCTGCTCTCTCACTATTGACTGCCTTCCTTTGTTCTTGGCCCACAAGGTAGGCCGACAGGGTCATCGAGTGCACCAACTTTTAATTTTATTAGAAGCCTCTGAAGAGCAACTGACTTGCCTCCCTCTGCCCCAAGTCCAAACCAAAGGAAAGAGACTCCTTTGGTCCAGGTTAGGTCTGGGCTCAATCACCTGTGGCCAAGAGTGAGGTTACATCAGGTTAAGTAGATCCATGAGGCTGGGTGGCAGGGGAAATTCCCACCCAAGGGATCCTAGTCAGACAGTTTCACATGGACCCACTAAAAATAGATAAAGAGTGTAAAACAGAAAATAAAGATAGGACAGTAAAATAGAGCCAATATTAAAGCTGATACACAGAAATACAGATCAGGGTGGGGGGTATAGCTCAGTTGGTAGAGTGCATGCTTAGCATGCACAAGGTCCTGGGTTCAATCTCTAGTACTTCCATTAACAAACAATAAATACAAATTCAAAAATTCAAAAATATAATTTAAAAAAATGCAGATCATGCCCCTGGGCCATTGTTTAAGGGGGCTGGCATATTTGTTTCTGAGTTTCATAAGAGTCAAGCTAAAGGTGAAGACGTATTCAACTGTAAAATTCACCACTTCTATGAGAGAAAGCTTAACGATAGCTAAGCAGACTCTCTCAGTTTAGCAAACTCTATCTATTTAAGTTTGAGAAAAATTTCTCCAGGCCCATTCGGTCCCCCAAAATGGGTTCTTTATGTTATATCACAGACAATATCCAGAAAAACATCATACAACACAACTGGAAACTGACATACAGCTATTTCTAATGGACTCCTCACTGCAGCCAACATCACAGAGCTTGGCGGTATTTGCTGGCTGGCCACCCATTAATTGATTGACGTTAAGCATCAAGTTTATCTATTAATTCTAATTATTGTTTCTGATTTTTAAAATAAAACTATTCTTGATCATAAAGTCCAACTAATCTCCTGTTAATGCTTATTATGAATGTTGAAAATACCGATTTGATATTATGAAGTAAAATCTCATGATATTAATTTGATTTGTAGGAAAGCCATTGGTGTGCAATGTTTAACAACCAGTTCTAGATGGTGGTGGGGTGGGAGGGTTGGAGGGTGTCAGTTTGTAGAGTTCATCGATTTCTGAGGTGCAAAGATCCTTACTAACTAATTTCGAATGAACAATGTGGTATCACTGAATGTGAAGTTGGAAAGACACATGCACACCATTACGTAGTATTTCTGCTATATAGATACAAAACACAAACCCAAGACATAGATAACAGTAAAATGTAGTAAGTATTCAAGAAGTAGTGAATTTGTACCATTTCTGACCCAATTTATCTGTAAGTTTATATCACTTAAATTTCAGTAATGGCGAGATTTAGCAACTGATTCTCAAAGTTCCTGAAAGTTTAGCAGTCAGCAACTGCAAACTAGAACACTACTGAAAAACCAACAATTGTTTTCTAAAATGTTAAATCAATTAATTAAAAAATGCAGTATGGACCACAGTTGGTTATAACATAATGGCAATCAGCAAATAGAACTGAAAGCATTTTTAAGCTGTTTTGCTCCACTGTAGGAATAAACATCTGTTTTATTATAATAGGTGCCTTCTCAGCACTGTCTTTTTCGGTCTGCTGTCGATGTTGTGAGCCATACAGCAATTTATTTTTGTTTTAGTCATCTTAACCCACTCACATTGGTCTAGTCCAAGTGTACTTCAAGATTCAGAGTTTCTAGATTTGTTTTTTTGAATCATTATTCTAACTTTCAATAATAAAAGCTATTTTGCTATTTTAAATTTTGCTGGAAATATAGCCTTCTTACAGACCTGAAACCCTCAAATCTCTTAACTCCTTTTCTCAATGGAATGAATTTTTATGTTAGAATATTTGGAAAATGTATGATTTATGAATATAGCTATTTTCTAATAGCTTAACCTACTATATTTAAAACATTTAAAATATTTTCTGAAATGTTAGTCTTAAATTTCTCAAATGTAATTAACTAAAAACAATGAGATAAAATGTAAAGATATCTTTATATTTTTTAAGAGAGGAACATATGACATTGGCTGATAAAGCAACTCTATAAAATATTCAAAGAACACCAACAAATTAAGTCTTGATACATGTATGCCCTACACTATTAAGCAATATATAGAGTTATGGAGATTTGGCATATGGTTCAGAGATTTAAAAGCAGGAGGAAAAAAATACTATTCCAGAACCAAGAATAGAAAAATAAAACTCAAACATATGAGAAAATTTCTGAAAGTTAGGTCTGCAGCTGATCAGAAATTTGAGATATTGGGTACTCGGAAGGAAATAATATTTTGCACAGGTATAAACAGCTAATTTCCAAAGAACTATGTTCACCTGCAATTTTGGTATAGTTTGATGAGGTAGAAATAGGATAAAGAAGAGGGAAGGAAATCCGGTGAGTGGTACAGAAATGAAAGCATGGTTGCCACCACGGAGGCTGGGCAGCATTTACCAGATATTGGGAGACATTATCAAACATTTTTTGATGAGTTTCCTCTCTCCATTTTATTACTTACGATCAAGAGACAAGGACTCAATACCAAATGGGCTACGTGTGGGAAAAAAAAGAAAGATGATGATCAAAAAGGATTTTGCATAAAATTTTCAGTTGCTACAAGACCCACCATAGCAACTACTTTGTAATGACTTCATTTCTCCTGTGTTTCACTATTATAAAATAGAAAGTTGTTCATACTGGTTAGGATACATATAGCATAGCGATTAAGGGAGAACACGCTGGAGTAAGACAGCCTATGTGCCATCCCAGCTCTGCCATTTTCCAGTTGTATAAACTTGGGCAAGATATTTACATTTTTTCATGGATCAATCTCTCCATCTGTATAAAGGGGGTTAATAACAACTGATTCATAGGACTGTGGTAAAATTTTAATAAATTAATATAAATCAATGAATTAATATATACTATAGAAAATAAATTGACAAATTAATAAATTAAATAAATGAATATAATCAAATATACTGGAACAGCACTCAGTAAACGTCAGCAATCATCACAAGCTCCGCCATTATTGTTTTATTATTGCAAAAATAATACCATACGTTCACATAGCTAGACCTCCTAAGATGCTGAGAGGCTGTCAGCTAAAAATTATCCTAAAATGGGAGCCTATGATATTTGTGTAGACAGTCCCCAGAGGAAAACTGTCTGCTATGTTAGGAACGATCCATCAAAACAAAGGGTTGGTGGAGTGACCCCACAAGACAGATACAGAAGATAAAATCTTACAGCTGGACCTAATAGCTCAAGCCCCTGGCACTGCTCCCACATCTTAACCTTGTCTGACCTGGTGGAAAAAGGATCTGGGCAAGCTGCCCCCATAGCTTTGGGGAAACTACCCCTAGATGGAGCAGTTTAATTGAAAATTCCAAAACTTCCTAAAATTCCATGATGGAATCACATCATCCTTACTCAAAGAGCCTAGAGCTGTTTGCTGCCACTCAAGGAATATTTATCCCACTACTGTGCTCCAAGCAACTGGGTTTAAACTCCTCTGTCTTCTCTTTTTTCAAGGAAGAAGTAATGAAGCTATTTAAAGTACCATAACTTTTTTTTTTTTTTAAGATCTATATGGGACAAAACTAGGGTAAAGGGGGGAAAAAGTTGATAGCCTTAATTAAAAAACTGAAATTCTATTCACATCCAAAACAGAGCATGGCTTTTGTATACAGTGTGTGTGTAGGTCGTGTTTATATGTGTGTGTATGTGTGTGCACACACACATACGTGAATAAGGAAATATCTGTGGACAGATGCCTGATTCAGTGTCTACAGAGAATAACAGGGCAGCACTCACGGTACATTTCAGGGTGTGCTGGCAAATTCACAGATGTTTGGAGAAAAGGGTAACATGACTTATCAAAGCTCCCAGCCAAGTGTTGCTCCAGGGATGGATCTGAACCACAATAAAAGCTTCAAGAATATGATCAACTTTAGACTTAAGAATAATCCTGGAAAATGATTTAAAGCATTTTGAGAAGAAAGTTATTAAATAAGTTAAATACCATGAGAAGAAAATTGTCATTAAAAAAGAAAAATCCAGAGAAACATGCCTAGATTTGAAAAGCTGAGCTGAGTGTGATAATGTAATGTTTAAGACACTAACAGGATAAACAGTAGAGGTAATCTTACTAATAAGTTATTTACATAGACTCTAGACTCCAGATTGGCAGTCAGTGGAATAAACATGGGTTCATATTCTCTTGGCTAAACTTGCCCAGAGGAAAAAAAAAAAATCAGAAAGAAAATTAACCAATTAACCAACGCCATGTAAAATTAACCCGTCACGCACTGCTTTGTATGGCTAAATACAAATGCCCAAAAGGGACGTCATGTTTCCTTGTAATTCTATTGTTGCATTATTTTTTCAAAACACATTCAATATCCTTGCCCCCAAGTCTCTGGGTCTTTTATCTAAAGAAAATTACACAGCTTGTTAGATGCAAAAGTAGGTTTTAAACCCAGTCTCGAGTTTTAGTTTTACAGTTTTGAAAAGCTCAGTCCTGTGAACAGGCTGTCACCTGTCTGCTTGATGTATAGGAGCAGATCAAACACATTTCCTTATGTACCAGAGAAATGACAACGTGTACCACTTCTACACTGTACTCAAATAACATCCTAATAGTTCATCGAAAACCAAGATCCACGAAGTCTGGTGAACAGTACCACTGTTATCTGGGTCAAAACTGACCTGCCACCAGGACAAACAAGTAAAGAAGAACATTAAGCCCATTTTAGTCACAAGTGGTTCCCTAAACATTTTATTTGCACAACTGCCACCTGCCTTGAAACTTGAGTTTTATGACCTCACTTGTAGGCATACTCATTTACCAATTTATGATCCCAGTCCTTGGAGGCCTGGGACCAAGCACTATTGATGATGGCAATTAAAAAAAATAAAACATGCTGCTCACTGCCAGATTATAAGAAAGATATTTTAAAATTATTTGTGTTCCTCCTATGCTCCCCAAAACAAGTCCACAATTTGTTTGGTTGACAAGTTGTATATACTCTTATGATTTTTTTTTTTTACTTTAAAATTGGGAAATACATTTTATAACTACAGAAAAAAAATTAAGAAGGAAAAGAAAACCTCCAGATGACAAATGAACCTAAGGCAATTTTTAAATATTATCTATACTATTTACTCATATCTCATAAGTACTAATAATCTATTTTTAAAAGCCAAATTCAGCAAAATCCTAGATAGTTGCAACTTAAGAATTGCTAAATATATGTATCTGTGCCTTTATTCCACTTAAGGAGGGTGGAAAATATTATGCCACTCAATATTCTATATAAAACTTTATTATACTCTGTTATAATCTCAATTTGAAATACTTACAATTGTGGTTTGCAAGTTCTCTGAAGTCTCACTCATTTTGTACATTCATGTTTGAGTGCACAGTGGCCATTCGAACAATACTTCAGAAATTTAACTGAAATTAAATAAGCAGCCCAGGCTTACTTTATTCATTGGTGGCTTTATTTTATTCATTTGTTTTCTTGTCGGTTCATCAGATGCTGCGCCAGGGACTCAGCTAAGCCCTGAACATACTAATGTAAACAGTCTAATATAATCTAATAAAACTGTATCAAGGGAATGACTATAGCTGTTGACCAAAGAATTCATTGCTGAAATTAAAAATGCAAAATTAAACTTAAATAATTTTACAAGATATCTTGGTGGCACTAACCCCCAAAAATGTGTCCTGTCTTCCCCCTACTTCGTTTTCTGATCTACAACTTGCTTCCACTTGTCCACTGTCCTCACTGTCCCACTGGCCCGGGGAGGCTTAGACTGATTCCTCCACCCACCCTTGCCTAGTTTCTCTTATAATCAAAGGCATGGAATTCAAGGTGTCTGTCAGGAATTAAGGTGGTAATTTGTGACCTGGAAGTAGACAGGGTCACTGGACTGTGTGCTGTTTTCAAAATCTCTATTGCTATATTATGCACTAGCTGGAAATTATATAGATGATAGATAGATAGATAGATAGATAGATAGATAGATAGATAGATAGATGACAGACAGACAGACAGACATAAAACTTTGTGGCTATAGGTCCCAGCTTCCAAACAGGAAGGTCTGCTTTTTAAGCAGCCTGATCATATTGTGTTCCTCAGTGTCAGAACATGAGGAGCCCAGAAAAAGAAAAAGAACAGTGGGAATAAAGCACATTGGACATGCCAATAAATGAATGATAAATTATTAAAGCATGATTGGAAATATTGCCATTTTTCATAGCTGTCACTTTAAGTATAAAAGCATCAGCACATTAAGCTAGTTACTGCTTTTTCATAATTGAGACTTTAGCTCCTAGCTGTGCCCCGCAGCTTTTCATTAATCACTGGGACTGAAGTTCAAGCTCAGTGACAGCTTAGAAGGCATTAAACGGGCCAAGTGTTTTCCAGGTACAGTTAGGAAAGGCCTTTTAGTCGCATAATCCATAGCTAATTGTTTTTCAAAGTCTCTAAACACAATCTACTCCTGGCGTTTCCTAGTGACAGAATTAGCTGCGAACGGGTTTTCTTTTTATCTTCCCAAGCTTTCTCTCGTGAAAATCTATTGAGAGCCCTATTGTTAGCTGCACAAAACAGGTGCAGAATGACTGTGATATGTAAAACTGTAACTGATACTTAACCAAGGAAACATTTATTAGATTGCCTCTGAAACAATACTTCCTGAATACTTACTCTAATCATACCATTTAATTTGTCATAAAAGAAACAAGATGGCATGAAACTTTGCACACAGGCCGAGTTCACTTTCCTGGTTGGAAAAAAAAAAAGAGAGAGAGAGAGATCCCGTTGGATCATTTTAACAAATGCAACTGAATCTTCACCCAACATGAAGTAAGAGGGCGGCTTCCCACACTTTGACTTGAACTCTGAGGTTCCCAGCATAAGCCCCTCTGTTGCTTCGGTTCAGCAATTTTTCCCCCTTTCTGCAAAGTGTTGTACATCAGGTTTTAATGGATGTGCCAAAACATTCTTTCTTTTGTATAACAAATTATCAAGAGCATCGAGGTCCATTAATTATGTCATCTAATTGGATTGAGGCAGGTGCAAAATACCTTAGATGAAGTGGTCACTGGCAGAAAGGCCCAAGTGCAAGTTTTTCTATTAGAAACCAGCGTGTCTCCAGACTCATGGAATTACTTTGTACTTATTGATTAATGGCCATAATTTATTACAGTGCAGAAGATCTTGCATCGAGTTAAATGTGTGATTAATCAATTTTCCATCAAATTATGAACTACAGACCAGTTGCCAGAAAGAAAATACCAAGTGCATTTTCCCATGGCGTAAATATATCAGGACTTCAGCTAATAACTGTCTATCACTTGCTTAATATTCCCTGTCACACTGATAAATGTCATCTCCACAAATGGGCCACAGGTAGGAATGATGGAAAGACCACCAAACATGTTTTATAGCCACCCTTCTTATATAATGAAATGCTCTCTGAATCCATCTCCAAACAATTTATTAATGCAAAATTCATTTCTGCCTTCAGCTTGAAATACATCATTGTTAAGTCAACAATATTATATTAAACTGATAACTGATCTTGAGGAAAGAAAACCTTAGGCTGCAAGAGAGATGAATTTTGGATTTTCTGTGCCCAGGAGCTCATTTCTATTTTCCATCAAAAATGTAGACAGGTGAACTAATTGTTAGCAGTTCTAATCTGCTTTCAAGGCACCCAGCGCATTTGAGAAGTGGGAACATTAAGAAATCTGCTGGTTGAAAGGAAGACGACATTTTGTTTTAAAGGTGAATTTCTCTGGTTAAATAATAGTATTATGGGGGCTCACTAAAGGAATTGTCTCTTTTGAGCAAGGGTACGTCCTTTTACCACTAAAATAGGTAGATGCTACGTCCTAAGAAAAGTATAAAAGATGCATGAAAGTGGCAAGATAACCTAACTATACTCGGATCAACTGTGGCTTTAGGAAAACGAACTCGTAGTAAAACCTACTATAGAAGTAAAAACTGACGGGATATGCAAAGATTTCACTGGAACAAGTAAATGTAAGCATGACAGTGATCAGTCACAGAGCCATCCCAGTCCGGAAGCCGCAGCACAATACATGCAACTGTAGAAAATAAGTAAGTAAATAAAAGCTGAGCTAATACTTGGGCACTGTAACAAGGTCCTAAAAGGGCTAGAGCAGAAGGGCCTTAAATATGATCATTCTTCCTCTTCCTGGAGCAGGGTGGTAAATGAGCCCAGGGTGTGAGGCTTGCTGTGGGCATCTCAGTCAGTCAGACGCCAGCTCGGTCTTGGTGATGCTCCAAGAGGTGGGGCTTTTAACATCAGAGCATTCAGTCTTTCTCTCCCGGGACGTGAACACTGGGTCAAACTCCCCGTAGAGGTCCACTCGGTGGCACGCCTGTAAGTTGCATCCTGACATTTTAGGTCCTCTGTCTTGAAGCAGCTAAGGTAGAATCAATTCTACTCTACCTTATGTAAGAATTGTTTTTGTCTTAAACCCACTCTTCAAATACAATGCAACTTCCCTTATCTCCAAAATACTTGGTTCTATTAGCAGTAATAGTAGGCCACCTGATGTGGAGCTTTGCAAACTGCTTTCGCCATCATCACAATCTCCTGGGCTGAGCAGACCACGATGTCTCCAAATCCTTCTACAAAAGTAGTCACATCCTCTTATTAAATTTAGGTTCCCTAGTTTCTAAACTACTTGTGCAAGTGGAACAGGAACTAAAAGTTACATCTAAAAGCCCTATCTAGCACCACTCTTATTAATACACTTACTGTATAATTTGGCAAACATTGTCAGGGAAATAGTTCCCCAGGCTTTCTTCTAAATGCTACGCAAGGGATTCATTTTTAGCTGGTTCTTTATTCCCAATTTTCCCCTCCTGTGTTGTATAGAATTTTTAAGTATGTCTGTGTTGGATGTTTTATGCTAGGTATTAAAATTCTGTAATTCCTTAAGCTCAAGTCTCCATCATTTTAACACCTATTAAATCTCTCCAGCTAGATGGGATCAAACTTCTCCAGGGAAGAAGGGGGATTAGGGCTTTCCACGTGCCCAGCAAAAGCATTGTATTACATGATCTTTTCTTAGTCCTGTGGAATTTTCAAGTTGAGCCTTACTCTGACACTTATCTCAATATTTTCCTTTGGTCACACCATATGTTAAGGTAGACTTCAAACTCGCCCCAGAAGAGGAAGTTGCTGCTGCAGGGAGGGGAGATGGAATAAGGGAACACATGACTGTGGTGGAGAAATTGGAACCCCTGTGTGTTGCCGGTGGGAATGTCAGATGCTGCAGCTGTGGTGGAAAGCTGGCTGGTGTTTTCTCCAAAAATTAAACACAGAACTGCCACTTCTGGTAATTCCACTTCTGGGTACATACCCACAAAAACTGAAAGCAGACTCAGATATTTGTACACCCACGTCCATTATTATTCACAATAGCAAAAAAAGTGGAACCAACCCGAGTGTTCATTGATGGATGAATGAAAAAAAAAATGTGGTTTTACATTTTACAGTGGAATATTATTTAGTCTTAAAGTGGAATGAAATTCCAACACATGCTACAACAGGGTTGAACCTTGAAGACATTATGCTAAGTGAAATATGTTAGTCTCAAAACAATAAAAATTGGATGATTCCACATATAATTATATGAGATTCCTAGAGTAGTCACACTCATAGAGACAGAAAGAAGAATGGTAATTGCCAGGGGTTAGGATGTTTAATAAGCATAGAGTTTCAGCTTTGTGAGATGAAAAGAGTTCTGGAGGTGGATAGTGATGGTGGTTATACAACAGTGTGAATGTGCCTGATGACAGTGAACTATACGCTTAAAATGGATAAAATAGTAAATGTTATGTAAATCTTAACACACACCAAAAAAAAAAAAAAGAAAAGAAATACACCACTCTAAAGAAAGGGGTAAGTGGAAAAAAGAACAGCTCAGAGTCAGTCTTACTAGTTTGGGCTTCAGCCCTCCCCTGATATGGTTCACACCCTGGAAAGGCATGGCAAGTGCATAATGGTGACAGTGCAGAATGCCACTGAGCTGCTTGTGGAGAGAACTGATAAGTTCAATAACGTTATGTGTCATGGCTGAGTGCATTTTTTGCTTCTCAACAAAGCCAAATAGGTGGAAGAGGCACCATGATTGGCCGGCACTATGCGGCCAGCAGTGCGTAAACCTGGAATTGATGTCTTTAATTCCTGTGTACCACTTAGGAACACGTTTGGAATCCAGTTCATGCGTTTGAGCCTGGCTACTGCTGCCACAGCAATGGAAAGAGTGGACACCCCTTCTGGGGGACAATTATTACCTGGGTCATGGACTGAGTGCTTGTGTCCCCCCAGGATTTGTATGTTGAAGCACTACCCTGCAGTGTGATGGTGCTAGGAGGTGGGGCATGTGGGTGGCAGTTAGAATTACGTGAGGTCATGAAGGTGGAGCCCTAATGGATGAGGTTAGTGAGGCCCTCATGCTTGGGATGCCTTAAGGGAGTCACGAGGAAGCGAGCCTCCCCTCTCTCCCTTCTGCCTTATGGAGACACGGCAAGAAGGTGCCAGCCTATGAACTGGGGAGCGGGCTCTCATCAGACGCTAAATCTACTGGCACCCTGACCTTGGGCTTCCCAGTCTCTGGTACTGAGGAATAATTCTGATCATTCACAAGCCATTCAGTCCATGGTATTTTGTTATAGCAGCCTGAATGGACCAAGGTAACTTGCCTCCAAATGATAGTAGCAGTGTTGCAACACAGGTTAAGGATTGCCACCAGATCTTCCAATTTTTCAAAGAAAGCCCAAAACACAGACATTTTTGAGAAAATTTCCCATGTTTAAACATTGAAAAATAAAGCAAAACAAAACAAAACACTTTCAAACATCATGCATTTTTAGCCTGGTAACAAATTCCGTTTGAATCATCAGTTTTTCCCTTCTGCTCAATGGGTCAGGCCAAATCCTCTACCTCTTAGATTCCTTGTCTAGGTCATACTGGTTAGGAGCTCTCTCTCCCATCTCTGAACTCACAGATAGATTGTTTGTATTGTTCATACGCTTACCAGATATCACCTTTCTTTAATGTGTGTGTATATACTTTGACTACTTTAATCCAAGCTTCTTGAGAATAGAATACAGTTATTTATCCTATGCTTAGCACATACCCTATGCTTAGTACCCATTATCTGCTCAATAAACACTTGCTAAATATATGAATCAATGAATGTAAACTGAAGGGGGTGATGACCTCAAATCATAGCCTGCATTGTGCTTGAAGTGCATTTCTAAAGTCCAAATTAGTCTGCAATATTCTCTTTTTCAATTTGTGAATTTATTTACGTGCGAAGTTTCTATCTTTTTTCACCTTGGTTTCTCTCTCTCTCCCATGTACTAAGTGCTACAATATGTTAATTAATTATTTTGGTCCTAATTAAACATTAATTAAGTGCCAAAAATTTGACATATTAACTCATTTAATCCTCATCCAAACCCAGTGATGCAGGTGCTATTACTGCCCTTAATTTCAAATGAAGAAACTGAGAGGTAGATAACTTGCCTGTGGTCATACAGACAGAGGACAGCCCTGGAATTGGATCCTAGGTAGTGGCCTCATCTCCACATCACGGTGTTCCCGTTAGAAACGCCTGGAAGGAAACTGCTGACTGGGACTACCTCTCAGCCCGGAAACAGGGCAGGGTAATGAAGCTAGACACAGCGACAACTCTCACTCTTTTCAGCTAAAATGTTCTTGTTTTTTGCTTTTGTTTCCATTTTTATTTTCTTCCATTCTTTTATAAGAAAGGAGACACAATTGCATTTGTCAAATCACGGTTGAACTGAAACCATAGGTTGGTCACCAATACAAGGGCTCAGCAAAAATCGAGGGAAACTTGCTGTGAAAAGTAATTGGCTGTACTAGGAATTTATAGTAGAGTATTGCATATCTTATTATTAGTTGTTATAAATCATGTATGAATCCTTTATGTCAGTAAAATCTACAATAAACATATGTGTGTGTGTGTGTGTGTGTGTGTGTGTGTGTGTGTATTCTCATCCTTTTTATCCAGGAGAACAGGTTGTTAAGCATTTACCATACACCATCATACTGGAGAAACTGCACATATTTGAGGTCTAGCTGAGGGGAAGCTGAGTTGAAGATACATTTACTTTGGCTTCATGGGATATATTTACAAGGTTTGCAGTCACTTCCACGTGTAGCTAAGTCATTGTTAGTCATACACATTTAGGAAAGGTTTCTATAAAATTTCAACTGCCCACTAAGCTGCCCTAATACAATGGATAAAAGTGCAGGGCCAGAGATTGTATTGCGATCTGAACATACCCTGTGGTGCCTGGTGCAGGAAGTTGCTTGTGGTCAAGCAGCAAGAGCCAGAAGTTAGTCTGTGGAAAATTCCTCAAATTCTCAGCCACGAAAATTATTAGCAAATAATTAGGGCATTCGTGAGACACAGTAAAATCCAAAATTTTCTCCCAGTCAAGAATATACACGATATTTGAGGATTTATAATTAGAAATACACCATACTTTTATTTTAAAAATAAGTACTAGATTTAGAAAGGTAACTTTTTAAAATGGAGGGGTGCAGGGGGCACAACCTGTGAAGGAAGACCTCTGTAGCATACTTTCTTTTTTCTTTCTTGATGAAAATGGCATATTTGATAAAGCTAGAATTCAGCATTTTAACTGCAATTTGGAAATGCGTCAGAATGTTTCATTAAAGCAACCAAGAAAATTATAGTTGTCTCATTTGGGGGTATATGAATGTTCCCTTTTTTTGCCCTCTTAAAATTTATTTAGGTAAAAAAACTGAGAAGAGTCAAAAAATTAGTGAATTACGAAATAAAAGTAAGTTGAGCAACAAAATTAGTAGAAATTGATAGCTAATATTAATAAAGCTTTTATCAGATCATAGCAGAAGCAGTAATTCACTCAGAAAAGATGTGATTGAGGTAGATAAATTTCAATTATAGTCAATATGATTGTCACTGAAAGAAACTGCTAGACTGATAAATCATCATCAGGGAAGTTGTAACGTGGGTGATGGTTTGTTGGAAGGAACACTGGAAGGACTTAATAAACATGGGTTCCAGCCCAGCTCACTCTTAACCAGTGGTGACACTGGGCTATTTGTGGTTCCTCACTGCTAAAAAAGCCACACAGTTGGGCCAAGAGTCAATCATCTGACTGAATCTCAAGTTCTCTCTCAATCTCTTTCTCAATTAATCAATTCTGATATTTGTCATGGAGAATAAATTACCATTGTACACCTAGGTGGGACACAATTTCTATAAATTCATGTTGAATATATTCTTCAAAGATAGCATAGCTAATGCACTGACTATTCTGAATTCTTTTTATATGGAACAGAGTTCTTGTCCTGCAGGAATCTGTCTTCCCCCATCCCATACACAAGCCACTTCATTCCCCTAAAACACTTTCTCATGTCTCATTGCCAAGGGCATCCATCTGTCCTCTGCCTACCAAACTCTGCCTCAGTAATGTGAAATGTTCAAGTTGGGCAAATGGGTTGGAAATTCAGTGCTCATTTCCCAGACTGTGGTGGCGGCGGTCAAGCGTTAGAGAAACCGTATTCCTGATTTATGCATTCTAGAACATCAATTAAGAAGGATTGCTCAGATGTGTTCCAAGCCAGAAGGTACTTAAGCTAAAGGCTTTTACACATTTTATCCACAACTTGGATGATGAAACAGAGATCCTGTTTATCCGTTTTAAGGATAAAATCCTGAAAGAGGGTGTTGCTTATCCTTTGGAAAATTTGATTAAAATTCAAGAAAATCTAAGTAATTTGGAAAAATAATCAGGAAAAAACTGAGTTACCTAAAGAGACACTGGATGGTACTTTAAAGTAAATTAAATTATTTAAATGTCAAGTAAAAATGTATTGTGTATGGTTGTGAATAAATTTTAAGGGTCTAGACTGGGGCTGCAAATTGAACAAGAAACAGCTATATTTCAACCTAGCTTTTTTATCCCCTCAAAATCATTGTGAAACTGGCTGAACTTGGATACATATAAAGAAATAGTTTCAAATTCATCTACAATTGTATCCTTGAAATTAGTAGAATATTTAAAACAGTAAAAAATTAAATAAATAAAAACACCAGTATCACCAGTAGGAATTTTTCTTTCAAACCTCTCCCTATGTTGAATATTACTATAGAGACATATTTGGTGCTTGATTGCACAATTAAGAGAAAAAAAAGATAACGTGGAGACAATTCAGAAGAAAATAGAGACACTGGTCAAAGAATTAGGTGACCATAAAAAGAAATCTTAAGAGGAATTACAATTTTCAAAATGAAAATTAGATGCCTGAGCAATAACACGGTAAGGATTTTGATGTTTGTGAAATCCATCTAAGATTCTTTTTGTTGAAATTATGAATAGAAAAAAAATTGTTTTAAAAATGGGATTTGGACCTAAGGAAGATATTTGTAACCGTCTACTTGTAATCTTGGCTGTAAGTGCAAAGGGCAGTATGCACAGCAAGCCCAGCTGCCCAGGTCTAAAGGTAGCAACCCCTCCCCCCCAACCTCTCCTCCCAGAACTACAGCTGCCTGAGCCTCTCCTGTCTCCTACTATCCTCTTTTTAAATGCAAATCGCTTGGGAGGGTTTGCCCTTCATTCACTCATTTTATCTAGCAATTAACACCTTAGCAACTAGAAACCAAACTGAAAAAGAAAGAGAAACTAGGGGAGGGTGTTGGTGGGTCTGCTGCCCTCCTGGAGATGAGTGGCATGCGGAGGAAGGAAAGGAGTGTCTGTCAGAAAGGAAGACCGTATCCAAAATGTTGCCCCTCGTTCTCAGCCCATTTCTGGTGCCTGTGCCAGAGGTCACCAACCTCTGACCTAGCAGAACTCTTTTTTTTTTTGTTTTAGTTGAAGTTCAGTCAGTTACAATGTGTCAATTTCTGGCGTATAGCACAATGTCCCAGTCATGCATATATTCATTTTCATATTTTTTTCATTAAAGTTTATTACAAGATATTGAACTCTTGAATTTAGTATGAAATGATGAAAGAAGGATTAAAGAACTTTCTGGTCACAAATTCCAAACCCTGCTTGGAAGAGACACTTTCATCTGTAGTGTTCCAGCGTTGGTAGGAAGGGTGGAAAGTGAATGGCTCGAAAATAGTCAGAGCTCTTCAACTAAAATTAGTTTCTGGCAGAGCTCTCAGTGACATTGGCCTATATTTCCCAGAACTATTGTTCTTGTGCTTTTGCCTAAGTGTGTTTGCATAGTTTCCAAAGTCAGGAGCTGACCATAAAGGGGAATAAGAAAAGCCGTGACCAAATGACGGAGAAAATAAAATCCATCTGACTAAAATTCTAGTGCCTATATTTCATTAATCATCACTTCAGGAATGTAAGACTCCTCTGTGAGGATACACAGCAAGCTTTGCTTTGTGTCCCTGACACACACTATTAAAAACTGCCTCCTAGCCAAGAAGAGTTGGCTTACACCCACGCGAAGGAACTCTCATTACTCACAGGGAGTGTGGAGTCCTTTGCCCTAGGTGTGTGCTGCTTTTCTGGACTGACATCCATTACAATTCTGTTTCCATTCTCCAATGTGGTTACGCACTGTCAACTTTTAGTTTTAGGCAACTAAACTATACCCAGTTGAAAAGTTGGAAAATGGGCAGACATAGCTCTTACAGTCATATGATATACATATTCATCAAAAGGTTTTGAAAGACTCATGAAAAAGTGGAGAGTACACTGCCCTAGGATGGCTGAATATTACATGCGGTCCACTGGAGTGAAAAATTACTGAGCACGCACTCAAACAGTGTAACTCTCTGATCAGCTTCATTTTGAAGAGCTGCGTTTACACAAACCACACACATAGTCATTCTGACTGAGGAAACAAGGATACAATCATTTATCAAAACATATTTCTGAAAACTTTACTTGACCAAAACGTAAATTAGTAGTGGAATCTTCACGGCAGAACACACTGATTTACTATGCTTGGCATCCCAATTAACCTTAACAAAACGGCGGTCTTTTCTCACTCTTTCTACAAAGTGTATATGACCACTCCATTTCCAATATTTGTCATGAAACCCAAGCCAGCCCTTCCGAGGACATTTCAATTTTTGTATTGGCCTTTTCTTTAAGTCTGTAAAATGTTTTAAAGTCAGAAAGTAGGGAGGAAGGAAGGAGGTTTTGGAGTGAAGAAAGCAAGGGGTAAGATATAAAGTTAAGTGCTTCCTCTCTGTTAATAAAGTATATTTCTCTTTTTCTTTCTTTTTTCTTCCTTCCTTCCTATCTTTCTTTCTACCTTCCTCCTACCCTTCCTCCTTCCCTCCCTCCCTTCCTTTCTTTTCTTCTTTCTTTCTGTGAAGGTGGGGATTTAGGTCTGCCTTGTTCATTGCTGTATCCTCAATGTTCAAAACAGTGTCAAGCAGACAGCAGTGATCAGAGAACATGTGTTCAATGAATGAATGAGGTTTTTCTCTGTAAATGACATTCAATGAGTATTTTTCTAAGTATTACTTCTTGATAGTAGAAAAAGCTGTTAATAATATTTACTGAAAAAATCTTTTTTTTTCCACCCAGGAAAGAATCTCTTTACAGAGTACATAAATTCCAGAGGAACACACATGAACAGGTGAGAGACAAAAGTAATGTCCTCTCCACATCTACATTTCTCCACTGCCCAGATAAACTCAGATTCGGAGATCAGTGTGTAACGATGATGCAGACTTCATTGAACTGCTCTCCACAAAGATTATTAAACATCCATGTGTATAAGGAGCTATGCTGTGAGCCATGTGCACAGGTGAGGAAGGCGAGGACCTTATATTCGAATTACTCTGGTAAGGGAGACGGCTACATAAACAAATAGTTGCAACGCGGTGTACAAAGTACAATAACAGAAGTGATTAACTGTGTTTGGAGGCGCTGACCGGTAGGGTAGATTTCTTAGAGAATATTGTGACAGATGTCACAGAAGACGTTTTGACTGTCTGCATGTGAAATAGGAGCTTGCTAAGCAGACAAGATCAGAAAGGCCATTCCAGACAGAGAACAGCATGAGCAGCAGTGTGAGGGCAAGAAACCAGCTAACACGTTTGGGAAACCACAAGTCAGTTCTGTAAACGTGAGGAGCAATGGAAGTTGCATTTGGAGAGATAAACTGATATGAATTCTAAAGGTGATGGAAAATAGAAGGGCCTAAAAAACCAGGGCTTAATATGATCAGATTTGCATTTAAGAAAGATACCCTAACTCCAGTGGAGAAGAGATGTAAATGGAGTGTGACCAAGGAATGGAATATAGAAAAAGGAACATGTTTACGGGCTTGGGAGCAGGGAGGACAGAGCTCAGATATCTGTGAATACCTAGATGTACATCACTCTACAGTTTAGGAGAAATTTCTGAGCTAAAAATGCAGGTTGAGGAATATTTGTTATCTAAGCGGTCATTACATCCATGGTATATGACAAAGTTATGATGAGAAAAAGCTAGAGAGTATGCATCTATTAAAATTCATCAAATTGTTTATCTGAAATATGTGTAGTTTACTGTACAGGAACCATGCCATAATAAAGGTGTTTAAAAAAGAAAAAGCTAGAGAGCTAAGAGAAATAGAAAGAATAAAGAGAGATGAAAAGAACCCAGGGAAAGACATACAAAAGTAGTGGGCATAGAGGTGTGACAGGAACCAGGCGTTCAATTACTTATACTGTAAATACATCCACCTCCCTTATTTCTACAGTTTGAAATCTTTAGAAAGTAAGCATGTTTCATATGCTTAGATATTAGTTAGATATTTTGATTGTTTAGAACAAGAGTGTAAAGAAACTAATTTTCTTAGAGGGCATGAAATCATCTCGCCATCAAGACCTGAGCCCGTTGGCTCCTGATTTTACCTATAGGCAAAAGTTTTTGTTTCTTTTTTTTAAATACCACTTGACATTCATATAGTGTTTATTGTATATAAAGTTTTTTCATATGCATCCAGCTTATTATTAATTCTTACAACAAGTCTGTAAGGTAGGAATTATTTTCAAATGGAGAGATCTGAGGTTCAAAGCTCAAGTAACCAATCCGGGAGAAGCTCCCAGGACTTCTAACTGAGTCCTATGTTGTGTCTACCAATATGATACTGAGTCCAAGGAGTAAAAATCTTTTATTCATCTAAAACAACTTGGCTTTCTTAAAAAACCAAGATGATTTGCATGTTGGCAACTCCACGTGCTGCTTAAATTACATCTTTAGGATTTAGTCTGTTGGCATAGACGATAACTTTTCAGCTGAAAAGACACTCGGATGATAACACAGTATACCACAAGGCTTAAGGGGATGTGCTGAAGACTCACCATAGTATTACAAAGACCCTTTAAAATTTCAGAGAGCTTGGCTGAAGTGTCTGCTTAACCCAGAAGTCTTTGTCAACTAGAGTAAAACGGCCCCACCTGACTGGGCATGGTCATGAAATTCGCATGAGAATGTGTGGCCAATCAGCTTGCAAGGTGTGGAGAAAAGAGAACATTTTACCTTCCGCTCAAGGGAAAAGCCCATGTTCTTGGTGCAATTGGTCACGGCCCGATTTCTAAATACTCTAAGACCGGCCAAAGCTATGCTCTCAGTCTTCAAAGAAACACTCCCATGACAGAAGCCACCGATTCTGAACTCGCTATCCCTCCAGACTCTCAGCCTGGGGGACCCCAGTCTCCCCTGCTGTGTGACTCACCATCCGACTGACTGTGGACAGCCTCTGGTTTCAGCTCTGCTTTACTATCATTTTAGTGCTGGCAGCTCTTCGCCAAGCAACCCCAAATCAACTCTGCTGGCTTGAAGGCCCTGGAATTAGCCCAGCGTTCTGGAGAGGAGGATGGGCAGAGGAGGCCAAACCAGGCCACTGCAGCCAGGTTACCACACCTACCCTTCACTGATGCAATTCTAATCTGATTAGGATTTTTTTAGACACTTTTGTGCCACTGTATAGTTGTTTTTTAAGACTAATTAAATATCCATTTTTTATGTAAACCAGACTTTGAAATTATAGATCATTTTAACAGAACAAACACAAGAATCTTTGACATAATGGTAATATGAGTGTATGTATACAGTTATTCAGAGATGAAATCCTCTGTGCATTGAAAGAAAATATTCTTTGCATCCATTACTTGCATTTTCTCTTAAAGTTAACTTTTAAGTCATCAAATTTCAGATTTCAGGTAAACTTTTCTTTTTTTTTATGTGAAATAACACAGCAGATTTGTTTAATAAAGTTGATTAATAAAGTCAATTCAGTAATTGCATGGGTCTCACCAACAGTTCCAAAGACATTTTTTTACAAAAGGCAGAGAGGTTAAAGAAAATCCATTGTTTCAAAGAGAAATAGTCTCTTAAACCCTGGTAAGTATCAATTACTATTCACAGTACTGTCTAAACAGAAAGAAATTTCTTGACTCAATATAGTTCCTTGAAAAGTTTCAGTTAGAAAGTATTATGCACCATTACACATGGAATGATTGAGCCAAATCTTTTGTGTCAAAAACCAGTCATTTAATAGTTTTTATTGGAAGAATCTTCTACTATTATTTTAAGATCTTTTTTAATTATACACGGAAAATTTATATTCAGCCAGAAAAATTTTACCTTCTCCCTAATCCACCATTTTAATAGAAACATTTCCTCTAGCAATTATTTCTTCTCATTGTTTCTGTATTTTTAAAATTTAAAGCTTAAAATTATAGGAGAGGATGAAATAAAAAGTACTTTCAGTATCTAGTGATCTGAAAATGACCTTATACTTTTAAACTAATTTTCCTAGGCTCTGCATTAATTGCTGTATGTATTCATGGTTGTAACTATAGACAGAATGCCTGCTAGAGTCTGCAGCAGGATAACACAATTAGAAAAATCTATGAATTCTCTTCCTGTTTATACTTCAGTTTTAAAGGTTAAATGTTTGTTTAAGACACTTTGTGTGTGTGTCTTTTTTTGTTGTTTTTTTGAGGGGGGAGGTAATTAGATTTATGTATTTATGTATGTATGTATGTATGTATGTATTAATGGAGGTACTGGGGATTGAACCCAGGACCTCATGTATGATAGGCATGCACTCTACCACTGAGCTATACCCTACCCTCCCACATACACTTTATGTGTTAATCAGAGATGTTTCTGCATGACTGTGGATTGGTTTTCTTCTTGGTATGAAATATAAGTGTATGAAAATCAAATAAGCATAAGGAAACCAAACCTGGTTTCATTTATCATATGGCAATGAACATTACAGAGCCTGTGGAATAAATAAATAATTCAATCCACTCCACTTAAAATACATCTGCGGCTTGTCTACATGGTGGCAGCGTTCTATACTATCTTCTTAAAGCTTGAATCTAATAAGTAAACCACACACACACACACACACAACACACACAGGTAATGTGCAGAGTCAGACTTGTGGAGGGTGTGTTTAAGGGTAAAGACACTGCCCACTTTGCCTCTAGCACAGGCAGGGCTGGTCCCCAGTCAGCAGGCACCGGCACAGCAGTCCCATTTGCTTAAATGGTGACGCACATCCATACTGGAGTACCCTCCTTCACCTGGGCTGCTGAAGCGCCTCCCCCAATATCCCCAAGGTCTAGAAGGAAAGAGTTGAAGTTGCCCAGCAGGAGACCCTGTTGGCTGCACGGTGGGGACTTCTGTTTTTTCTAGTTGGTTGGTGCCTGTGATTGGAAGCCCCGTCTGCCCACTCATGTGATCTCCTGAGTATCCATCCTGAGAACAAGGTGTAGGTACCCGGAGATAAGATAAAGTGAACTGGAAGTAGATCAAAGATGAATATGTTGGAAATGTCATCTGAAAACTATTCCTGAAGACTGGGATCAAAACCTCAAATGCTCCAGGAGTTAAGCAAATAATATAAATCAGCCAGAGGAGGACTGTGGCCAACCGGAGGGTGTGTGCCCTCTGCAAGCCAGAAATTGCTGCTCCCCAGCCCACTGTTATGAAATCATTTAATGTTTCAAGTGACCCTGGAAATCTGAATCTGTATGTGAAATCTACTGACTTCTAAGTATTCACAATTAATGTAAGCAAAAATCAAAACCCAAACCAAAACGCTGAGCAAGTTAAACCACATATATCTACTAGTGTGATTCACCTTGAAGTCCAGTAGCTTGCAATTTCTGACTTAAAATCTTCATTCTTTTCTGGTGATGTGTGAACCTGTGCTTTCTCTTTTGACCTAAATAGTACAAGTAGGGAAAAAAAAAATCAGTGTTTTATGGCCCTTGTAATTTCATCAGTTCATAATTACACAAAATGCTATAGATTTGTAGAGCTTGGATGCAATCAGGTGGGTTGAACTCATCTCACAAATTGAAATAGTAGGCATTCATGTGGCCAAGCAAAAAAGCATAATGTTTTAAGGTTACAGGTCATAAATTGATTCCTTCCCCCACCCATTTTTAAATACCCACAGTATATTATTCTATAGAAACATAAATTGATGTTCATTTTGCCCCTGCCTTAATAAAACTCTGATATAAATTCTGGTCTAGGATTTGTACCTAAAGAAAATCAGGTAAATTCTAAAAAGAAAAAAAAAAAAAAAAATATATATATATATATATATATATATATATATATATATATATATATATATACCTACAAATAGTTAAATGCAATAAAAACAGAACATTCTTGTCCACTTTTTCATTTACACAAAATGAAGACCAGAAGAGCATCACTGCCAAAGCAGAAGTGGAAGAAGAATCAGAATCTAATGCAGGGGGTTCTTGGCTCTTCCATGAAATTTTTCCCTCCACTGTAATGAGGAAACAGTGGTTCCAAAGCAGTGCTTAGGATGATGACAATCTATTTGGTACTTAAAAAAAAATCTATCTCTGAACATAAATGAAATGTTAGTGGAGGGGTGAAGAATGTAGAGAGTTGTGATGTTTCGAAACTTCCAACTGACAGGCAGTGTGGATACGAGTTTGTGTATAATGCAAGCCAGTGAAGCCAGAATTCAGGCATCAGAAAGACCTCTGTCTTCTACTAACTGAGTGGCTTAAAACAAGCTATTTAACCTCTCTAAAGGTCAATTTTCTATTCTGTTAAATCGGAATAAAAATGTCTGTAATAGGGAAGAACAAATCTGACTCCATATTAGATCTGGTCTTTTCTCTCTAACCCTGTGCTCTGTTTCCTGTGCTTAGTCATGCTGGTTCTGCACCGTTTGTAAAAGAATGTTGCCTATAGCCTGAAATATACAGGACAGCCCATTCTCAAGGCTCTGGTCTTTAAGAGTATAATGCTTTTCCATTCATATACAGATTAAAAAGTTGCAGAACAGATAATAACATTTGTCTTATTGGAGGTTTATGGGAACGTCATGGCCTGATCTTCATGGACAGTGGCAAGAACAAAGGATTACAACACCAAGAAGTTTGCAACAACCAACCACACCCCCTCCCCTTTTAGTATAAAAGGGGCCTGAATTCTGACTTGGGCAAGATGGTTCTCTGGGACACCAGTCTACTATCTTCTTGGTGATCTGACTTTCTGAATAAAGTTGCTATCTTTGCCTCAACAACTTGTCTCTCAATTTACTGGCCTGTCGTGTGGTGAGCAGTATGAGCTTGGACTTGGTAACGTGCCTACTGAAAATGTTGTAAGACTCAAGTGAGATTACAAAGGATTTACAAAGACTTAAATATATTTAGCATGGTGTTGGGACCACATTGATTCTCCTGATACCTCACCCAGCCAACTGATACACAACAAAAACTGCAGTTATTTGCAGCCAAGAAGCAAGTGAGATATTAGAAATAAGCTTGCCAGTGAGCACAAAGAGAAGTTGCTGGCCCAGATTAGCTCTCCTGCCCACACAGCTGATCCATTACCAAGAAATCTACTCTTTGGGAATAGAAGACCCTTCTTATCTCTTTCTTATTTCCTCTTCCCCTTCCCCCAGCTCTAGATCATTAAATAGTCTCAGAAGGAATAATGTCTTAAAGTTTATTGACTCAGTTTAGCAGGGATTAATTTTGTGACCATGGCAGAGTGACAAAAAGTACCTGGGGATAGGAGCTAATATATCCTCTAAACAGGCTCCTGAATGAACAAATGAATGAATGAATGAGATGCCTGTAGCTAGACAGGCTCCCCCAGATGGCCAAAGAGGGAAGACTTCAAGAATTAAGCAAAGCCAAAGACTCAGGACCAGTCCTATCTGATCAACGGGTATGGTATACGAAGAGCAGGAGCTGTTCTTCATTGCCTGCTGGTTCTGTTCCAATTGTGTATAAAGTGCATTTATAACAACGGTTTATTGAATCCTTATACTAACCTTTAGGAAGGTAACTATTATCCCCACTTAGCAGATGTGGAAATGGGAGCTAAGGAGGAGGAAGTAACGTGCACTGCATTCAACAGCGTGTCAGAACTGAGCTGTAAGTCAAGTTCTAGTTGAATTGCAAAGCCTGTATTCTCAACCAATTCTGTTTCCAGTCCCCTTCACAATGGAAGAGAATGCACTTCTAGCCTGATGGTTTAAGATACTCAAGCAGTTCTTTCCATCAAAAGTATAGAAACTTATGAAAAGTAGTGCTTGATGGAGGGAAAGAAAGAATCTACCCATTTGGTTTGGGAGAAACAGCCATGAGAGAAGGAAGAAAGGGAAAGAGGCAGCAGCCTTGGATAGAGGGGAAATGTGGGAGAGGTGAGAAAGAATTAGTCAGAGGGAGGTGGGAGAGAGAGAGAGAGAGAAAGAAAGAATTCCTTCATCCTAGGGGAGTAGAAGTGCTAACAGAGCAAGCTGGGGAGGGGGCAGGTGATAAAGGAGGGACATGATAAGAGGGAGGCCGTGGTGACAGTAAAGGGATCCAGTTCACATGGCGCTGATCAGGAGCTGTGCTAGCCGAACAGCTGTTCAGAGAATTTCAACAGCCTCCGAATTGCTCCCCAGTCCCAATGGGGCTCTCCCAGTTCCAATCTCTGAAGCTCAAGGTTGGAGGAGCCGTTCAGTTATCTCCTATTCGTTTTCTTATCTAAATCAGCCTGCTGAGGAAGGATCAGTTCAGGAGGGAGTACACTTATGCTTTGAGAAATGGAATTAGGATATGCCTCTTTCCAACTGTACTGAATACAAAAAGAGAAAAAGGGCATTCTTGTGAAGTCGCTTTTCCTATATATTTGGAGATACATTTCACATTATAGTATGTCATTGTTCTAAATTATTGTTCATGCTCTGCTCATCATTCATTGAAATTTCTCAAATCCTGTGACTGTGATTATGTTTTCAGATGCCACTGTAGGCAGGAAGCAGTATTTTGGATTTGGACGCAGAGAGAAAATGACATAAACAAAATAAACTCATACTCCATCACATTTTTGGCTTAAATTTTACTGGACATCATCACTAATGCATTCTGCCAATAAATACCAAATATTCTGCTAAAAACAACAACAACAAAAATGTGTCTGAGTATCTTCCTAGAGTGTGGCTGGATATCCAAAGCCAGACTTCAGTAAAAAAATTCAGAGATCATGCAGAATTTTGAACTCAGATGCTCCCCTCATATACGTGGCATCATTCTAAGTTAGTCAATAGGAATCTAGGCTCTTACCCATCAATCTGATGCTGCAGCTGTTCATGGAGGGTATTCTGTTGCTCACTGAAACAGAAATTAGATGAAGATTTAGAATATGGTTTCAAAACATATATCTCACATGGAAATGGAAATATTTAAATATCACATTGAATATTTAACATGTAATTTGTCCTGAAAATTATTTCACAAAATGGGTTCTAGACATCACTTTGCTTGCGTGTTCTTTCCTTAAATATTGTGATTAGTGTGTGCGTGTGAATTTACATTGCATGACCACTTGAGGGTCACCATTAGGTTAATATTTTTAAGAGCCCTGAAAAGGTTCTCGTTCTTAATATGTTTCCCACATTTTCTGAACGCTGCACCCGCGGTCGTGCTAACAGAAGATACTCATCATCTCTAGGCATCCAGCAGAACAGCTGGTGCCCAGGAGCAAGGATTTTGGCATCAGAAATCCAAGCTCCACTGCTCACTAACTGTATGAATGTGGGCAATCTCTCAAACCTTAATTTCAATATCTGTAAGATCGATGACAATTGTAAATCACCTCAAGGGTTATCATGAGGTTTAAATAAATTGGTGCATACAAGCAGCTCACAATATGCTTTTTACTAGGCATTTTTGGACATATTTTAGCTTTTCAAAGTTATTACCAATAATAATAATCACTTTTATTACCAGAAATAATAGTGAAAATGAAAATCTTGCTGGAAGAGTCAGCATACCAACTCAAATTTAAACCAATATTTAATGACTATCAAATATTTAGGAACTGCAGGAGAGAAGGAGGGGGTGAGAGTATTGACCCCAGAAACAGCTGCAGAAAAAATGCTGGAGGAATTGAATACCCACCATCATGAGAATTATTACCTGTAATCTATTAGACTTTTCCTTTAATGACTGAAAAAAGTTTTTTTCTTCTTATGCTTTTATCAGGAAGTTGATAGACTAGAAAGAGCATGACCTTTAAAGACATGCAGATCTATGTTTGACTCTCAATTAAAATGTATAAACTATCAACATTGAAACCTGGACAAATCACTTCCCTGAAGCTCAGTTTCTTCACCTACAAAATGGGAACGAGATTAACTATCTCACAGACATTCCAGACTTGAGTAATCAAGTGTCTAGCACCATTCCTGGCACACAGTAGGCACTCAAAACACGTTCACTGCCTCCCCTGCCCCTTCCTTGTCCAGCATGAATAGGTGAGACTATCAGACAGAGTCTCCTCCCAAGCTAATTTTTCCTACTGACATTTTAACTCAGCAACAGTAAATGTATATATAAAAGTTATCTTCGTATGCCAGTTATAAAGAACTTACTTCTTACAATAGCCAATCGTCTTTGTTTTATAAATCATACAACTGATAAAGAACAGAATCAGAATTTCTGTACAGTTTTGTGATCCCACATGGTCTCCACTACCCTAGGCATCTTATTACTGTATCTAAGGCAAGCCACAGCGTCAAGTTAAATAAATGCAAATGCCTGCATATACAGTTTTACTTCACTAAACTGTTAATGAATGGCTTACTAACTAAATGTAATGTTAGACTCCCTTCCATTCCTGGTATGTCTTTGCTTTCAATACAGAGCTCTCAGAAGCTGAAACACCCTGTTACTTTTTCCTGTCCATGACTTTAAGCAAGCCACCAGCTACAGAAGTTCTTCACCTACTTTCTCCTACATCATACTTGAATTCAGAATCTCTGATAGATGACCTTCTCCTGTCTTACCATTTAGCTTTAATGAAGCAGTGAGGCTCTTAAAAAGGGGCTGCCTTGCTAATCTTGAAACAGGCCTTCTTCTACCACTTTGTCAGTTTCTAGACCCTTTCTCTTTTCCCCATCAGAAACAGAAAACTTGGAGAAACAACCAAACTATTTGCACTTCATCAATGTAAGCTGTTATCTAGACCCTTTGATGTCCCTTTCAGTCCAGAAGTTTGGCAATTAAATAACTCATTCATTTAATTGACTCTCCCTTTTCTACTGTATGTGTACTCAATTACTTGAATCGCTCTTGGACCAAATCGTACAGAATTATGATCTTCTGCCGTCATTTCTTATTTCCTAAAGTGGCCATTCCCTTTAAGAATTTTTTAACACTTTTTCAAGAAGTTTTAAAATATAGTTACTATGCAGTTTCCTTACAAGTACAATTAAAAATTTACCTAAGGAGAATTGTGTCCATTAACCATTAACCATTGAGGCATATTTCTTATAGGAAAGGATACAGATATCCTCTCATTTTATAGAGTACCAGTGATCAATAAGATAATCCAGTTTATGCAGGTAATATAAACAAATTTAAGGGAAAATACAATGATTGGTTAAAAGAAAAGTGGCAGAATTGCGTGGTTGCAACATTTAGTCCAGAGTATATTAAACAGATAAATATGAGGGTTACAGGTTTTTTTTCTTAATTATGTACACCAATAATGCTGGAATTACTTGGGTTAACATTGACAAAAGTGGAAAAGAGGAAAAGAACTTGCTTGGCAGAAATTGTTTCCATTGACCTAAATCTCTTTGGCTTTTGATTCTCATTAAGCAGACTGGCGAGGAGGTGCCTCACGCAAGTTTGGCTGTGTAGGTAAGCAGTGACACATCAAGGCAGTGTTAGCCCCATATACACTCTTTGTGAAACAGCCAGAGCCCAGGTGAGTGGGGTTTTGTTGGTTTACCCCTCATTCATAGTCTGACAGGATATAAAGGTCACATTTGCTTGATAGCAATGACTATGGTCTACCATAATTTTTGAAGTTTAGTAGATCACCAGGGAAAAAGACAAACACAAAAATGGGTTCAAGAATTTCAACAGCTTCTTGTTGAGGTGAAATTTTTCTTCTCTTGTGATACTAAAACAACACATATTTAAAAATCCACAAGAAAATATCGCTGAGAAATGCACACTCACCAGGAAGACTTGTAACGACCACTTCAACTATTAAAAAACTGGGCTAAATTACTACTTTTTTGGGATATCGGTACATATGAACTAAATATAGACCTTATACAGAAACTGTTTTTCTTCCACTTTCCCCTTTCATAGTGTCCAGCAGGCCTTCAGCCTCTATACTCTGATGAGAGGTGCCAAATTTGTTGCACTGTAACTTTGAGTTAAAAGTACATTGGCCTATTTTCTGAACCCAAAATTGGGACATATAGTCTGACAAAAGATTCCGTGGCTCTTCCAGTGAAAGGGGTAGTCTGGAACAAATGTCAGACACCAAAAATGCAGGATATTCTAAGATATTGCAATAATTTTGGGTGATAGAGATAGAACATTTAGAATTAGAGCTGCCCCAGAAAATTCACAATAATAGAGTGTGATCTATCCCTGCTTTGGAATATGTTTTCCTCCAGTGTTTTGGTACCTAACTTACTTCTAGATTATCTAATGTCATCCCACAGTGCCTCATGGAATGTGCAAACTAGGACTGGTGGTTGAGCAAGCAGTAGACCTTCTGCTAAGTCAATTTTGGTAATATTCACCAGGAAAAACCATAGACACTGGAGCAATGGTAGACATCCAGGTCCCTCAGTGCCTGGAACATTCTAGCGCAGTGCAGGACAGTGAAGGTATTTGCCACACCAGGTCTTCTAACCAGGGAAGCAAAAGCGACCAGCATGATGGCCGGGGTCAGTGGTCAGGGCTGGATTCAAGCCTTACAGCTGATCAGGTGTTTTGGTTATCTATTACCCTTTGCAGTTGTGGCAATTCGACCTGCCCTAATCTAGAGTAATCAAATATCACCAAAAATGATTACAAAAAAAAAAAGTCCTGGGCCTAACAAAGTGTGGCCATGTTGAGGGGTGTGTAGTAAAGACCAATCCTTTTCAACCAAAAATTATGCTTTGAGTAACACTGCTTTGGAGACCACATTTTACTTTCTACACGTTTTCACCAGTACCCTGCAGAAGATTAACACAGAACAGCCAGAATCAGTTAGTAAGTAATATAATACAGGTCCAAACACCAAAAAACAAAAAAACCAAAACAAAACAGAACAAGACCAATCATTTAAAATGCTAACTTCATGGCTTTGTCTTTTCTGATCGATCCGATTCCTGTCTGAAAGGAGTAGCCTGAGCCTGGGTGTATGCCGGACGTTAGGCTGCTGTTCACTTTCATTGGGACGAAGGCTAATTATATTCACTAGTTATCATACCTAATAAAGAACATTCTTGAGTCAAGAAGACATGATATAACAGGGTGTTGTAGGCATTCTTTGTGTTTAAATATCCAATATGTGTTTCTCTAAAAAGAAATCTAAATGAAATAGTACAACATTATCTACCAAGCTTCAGAACAAAATAATGTAACCCAATTTAAACAACCAAATACAGTTTGGAATATCATAACTTTTTCCTATTGCATCTCATTTTATTTATTATTAACAAGATTTCCTCTTTAAGATTACTTACCAAAATAAATTTTAGAATATCCACATCTTGTCATTTTCTTCTTGGCAACTAGAATGCATAGTTGCAGAATTCAAAACTTTTATGTTATTTTCTCATTCCTTTAGGCAACCTGAGTGTGTTAAAAGATGCAAAAGATATCTGTCTCCTACAGAATTAGACAGTAGTGTGGTTTCCTTCACTCATAGAGGATGCTTCAGTAAGTAGATACTTTCTCTTCTGTGTCCTCTTTTCCTTGAGGGCTGAGATTTAATTCTCCTTAATAACATTTCACTGGAAAAGCAGGGAACAAATGGAGGCAGAAAGCAGGCCTGTTAAGACTAATTAGCCAGAATGCCACAGGATTTTGATTTCAGAGTAAGGAGAAGATTCTGTTAAAATTTTGCTTTATATTTTAATAGGTTGATCAGATGGCCTGACAATCTAGTCCATGACAACCAGAAACAAAAATTATGTGCCTTGTGCTACTAATTTTAAAGGTAAACTTTGAGTTTTAAAAATCTAGTCTATATATTAGAATTTTTTTAATCCTTCCTGAATTTTATTATGATAGACTGATTTCTGAAATATGAAACCCAGTATGGTTGTACATTTGTTGGCTTTACCTTATAGGTCTGTTTCTTTGGTTTTACATATTTTAAGGTTATGTTATTAGGTGAAACAAAATTTGTATTATATAACTTTTCCCATTTATTTGCTCTAAGTCTTTCTGTGTGTTTTAAGTGTGTCAATTATATATATCTAGTCTTAAAAAACCAATGTATCCAACCTGAAAGTCTTCAACATTTAATAGAAGAGTTTAATCTATTTACACTTATTGTGCTTACCATTTGTTTGAAAAACATTTTCAGAGAAAAATTCTGATCTCTAGCAGACACTCATTAAGAATCTGCTGAATATTTGGCCAATTTTTTCTCTCATTTTCCCCCTTCCTTTCCAGACTTCTATGGAACTGAGAGATTTCTTTACTCTCCTTTTTCCTCTAACAGTTTGGAAGTTATGTGTTCCAGGCCTATTCTTTCAGTAATTTATTGCAAAGCCTCAGACAATTATTTTGCTGAATAAATTTTATAGATGTTTATTTTAACTGTTTGGTAAGACATTATTTTTTCACATTTATGTTATTTCTAACTATTCCTCAGCCCAACTTGCCAAAATAGCATCCATATAAGACAACAATGGACATGTGTCAGACATAGAAATGTTTGTGAATATAGATTTTTAAATATGGTATTTATCCATTTTAAGATTAAATCCAATGACTCTAGAATAATAAAACAAAAGAAAACCAATCTTAAAAACCAGTCTTAGAAATAAGAAAACCAATGTAAAAATACTTAAAACTCCAATATAATACATTGTATTACACAAAATAGTATTCAATAGAAACAGAAATGTTTCCCTTTAAACATGCATTTTTTTTACAGACTATTAAAATCACCAGGCAGGATGAGGTACCCAATAAATATTCATATCATTACGACCTGGTTTTGATTGTCATTCTCATGAGGCTGCACACAACTATTGAACTGTTACATGACTCAGTTTTTTCATTGATGAAACTGTATGTTTTTTCTGCTGTCAATGATGTGTAATCAGTTGCTGCAGCTTTATTTGTACTGTCTACAGCACAAAAGCAAATTGAGATTAGCATAAATAATTGTAACATCTAACCTTTTGGCTCACATGAAGCCATACATAGGTAATAAAAGTAAGATGCTGCAGTGGGAAAGAATCATCTGGGCCACCATGCAGTATTGATGGACAAAACCTATGAAAGTCAAATGAAATAAGAAGTGTCCCTGCTTAATTAATGTTCAAACATACAAATAGAACTCTTACACATTAACATTTTTTGAGAGATAATTCATTATACAAATACACTCTGAAAGAGAGATTTTTCTCAACCACATGGAGAGTTTTCATAAAAGTGATATTTTTCCCTGGTGGTGGTGGAGTGAAGAGGTGGAAATCTACAGAGTATATCCTTTCTGGCCTTGTGATGGGCAGAATAATGCACCCCACCTCCCCAAAAGATATCCACAGCCTAATCCTTATATTCTATTACACAAGGATGTGTTACCTTATATGGCAAAATGGACTTTACAGACGTGGTTAGATTTTTAAAAGTTGGGATATTGTCCTAGATTATTGGGGTGGGCCCAAATGTAATCACAAGAGTTCTTATAAGTGAACGAGGGAGGTAAGAGGGTCAGAGGTGGAGAAGGGGACATGGCAACTGAAGCAGATGCCAACATGATGCAACAGATGGCCTTCAAGATGGATGGGGGTCACTGGCAGGAGGCGGCTGGCTTCTAGACGCTAGAAAAGCCAAGGAAACAGATACTCTAGAACCTCCAGAAGGAAGGCGGCCCTGCTGACACCTTGACATTAACCCAGTGAGACCCACTTTAGACTTCTGAACTCCAGAACTAGAAAACAGCAACTTTGTGTTGTTTGTGGTAATTTGTTACAGCAGAAATAGAAACTAGTACAGGCTTCCAGTCATAAGAAGTTCCGAATGAAAAGGAAAACTCCTTATAGGCTGAGAAGAATAGCAACTGAGACCCAGAAAGGATAAATAATTTCCCAGAGTCATCCAGCTAGTTAGTGATGGAACCAGAATTTAAATGTTAGTCTTTCTCCATTACTCTCTACCATATAAGAACTTGGAACTCAGTGCAGAATGAGTCGTCCACTCAGAGGTAAGTGAAAAGTTATTCTTTTCACAGCCCAAGAAATAAGAAAAATTAAGCTAAAATATCTTCAGTTCTACATAAAAGTAAAATGTTTTAAAAACCATAAAGGAATCTCAGATTTGTGCATAGTCCTCCAGATAATCCAAACACCAAAATTTTTAAACTACTATTTTACACGGGAATAGTTCTTGGATGAAACAAAATCTGAATGAAAGGAGTCACGCACAATGACATTTTCAGGATGAAGAGACTTTTATGTAAAAGGCAATTTTAAATGAATGGGCCATAATTATATCCTTGGTAAGAAGAGTGGTATAAAATAAACTTTAATGGAGAAAAAGCATTCTAGAGCCTAAGCATACATATTTTAATCATAATAATGGTGAAAACTTGAAAAGAGAATTTCCAAGAGAGATAAAAATTATTTTTAAATAGTAAACAACTTTCCTATTTTTCCAATTTTAAATTTTTCAATTTTAACTATTTGGAACTGGCTGAAAAATGGAAGTCAGTTTGCCAATGGTGATTCAAGGCATAATTTCTGAGGTCCAAACAAAGGTGAACAGACAAAAGGGGACATGTTAATTATTTTGAGTAACTTCTTTGAAGTACAGTGGGGAGATGATTAGGTTCTTTTCATATTACTACATTCTTTTTTAGCCTCTATTGTGTCTTTCTCTGCTCAAAAATTCTTTAGTCCTTCTCATACTTGTTAGCTTACGACATTATTTGCAAAAGTCTACCATATTAAGTAGCTAATACAATGGCTTTCCCTAACATACTTTTCAGATGACTTTTTCTCCTATTTGACATTGAAGATCGAAGACATCTGACCTCAAACATTCCTACCTCAAACATTTTTAATTGTGTTTTTGCTTTTTTTTCCTTCTTGATGACCATCTCTGAGACAGAGTTGTTCTCAATGGGTGCCAAGCCTAATTCCTCTATTTTTACTATTGCTTGCTTTTACTTCACTTTCTCTGAGATAGTGTGTCATCTAAAAATGCTCCTCCTACCTTCTGCCTCCCAAAATTCCCAACTGATGCTTTAAGATTAGCAAATGAATCTCCTTCACATATGGTCCAGATGCTTTTCAAACTACTGCTTTTGCATGGGGTCGCTTGGTGACTGAAATACACATGAGCTCTTTAAAAGGAGAATCTCAGTTCATTCCATCCCTTTGGATCCCTTGCCTGTAAACCCCATTGGTTTTCTAAACCAGGCTTTTGGAGGCTCGTATCTCTGGTGCAAGTCCCAAGGGTTGGAGGTGCCAAATGTGGGGCACAAACCCTTTCTTTTTCCAAAAGAAGCTCCAGACTTGCAAGATCCATCCCAGTTGTGAGTCGCTATGGTGGGGATTGGGTTTTTGGTATGACAGTGCCTCTGCCTCTCTCCCTGTCTCAATGTAGTCCTTTGGATATAGGAAAATGGGGCATGAGAGGATGGACATATCCCAGGTTCCGGTTGAGTCCCTGGGACGGGCCCCATCAAGTGAAGGTGCTTGGCTTCACACAAGGAAAAATTCAAGAGTGAGCAATAATAGAGTAAAGGTGGATTTATTCAGAGATGCACACTCCATAGACAGAGTGTGGGCTATCTAGAAGGTAGGAGAGAGGAGGGAGAGAAAGAGAGAGCCTGGGTGTGGGGTTGTTAGTTTTTATGGGCTCAGTAACTTCATATGCTAACAAGTGGGAGGATTACTCCAACTACTTCGGGGAAAGGGCTGGGATTCCCAGGAATTAGACCATCATCCACTTTTTGGACTTTTATGGTCAGTCTTGTAACTGTCGTGGCACCTGTGGGAGTATCATTTAGCAGCTATCATATTACAATGAGTGTATAGTGAAGCTCAGGGTCTCCTGGACGTTGGATCTTCCACCACCTTGTTGCTAATTGCTGTGTCATTCTTTTAATGGTTGTGCCCTGTCTCACTTTTATCCTTTGTTGTGGAGCAGTAGTTCAGCTAGTTTTCCGTTATTTTTCAGACAGAATTATCTCATATGTAACTGCAGTTTTGGTGTGTCCATGGTACTAGGTGAGCTCATGATCTTCCTACATAGCCATCTTGAATCCCCAACCTAAATTTTATTACTTCTTTACTTGTTCAACACCATGAATCTAAATAAAATGCTTATATTGTTTCTTATCATTTATTATTTTACATATATCTACATACTGCTTTGAAAGATAAGGAACTTAGTTGTGGCTTATTTTCTCCTGTTAGTAATGTTCGTTTTATTAATTTTAATTTTCTATGGTTTGTTTTTGTAACTATATTATTTACATAATATAATTAGTAAGTGAACTTTAAATAATATAATAAACTTCTATTTCATGTTTTAAAGCTTTAGATGACATCTTAATTGTGTACTACAAAAGATGAGAAAATTAGCCCCACTCCACTTCCAAGGGTGGCAGACTGTTAATTCTCTACCTCTTCTTCATAACCCTCTCATTCGCTATGGTTAGGTCACATGGAGGCCTTCTTACTCAGACATGCCAGGCCTTGTCCAGCCTGAGTATTTGAACTAGAACCGCCATGTTGACTGCTCAGTCAAATCACACAGTCTTTACTTATAGACAAATAAAAATGTCTTAGGACAAACAATTCTGTCCTATGTTCAATTTCAAAATTCTAAGATATATACATACGAGCATTAAAAGGCTTGGATTATAAATAGGCAAATTTCCTCTGTATTCTATCCCTCTTGCATCCTTATAACTTCATCCTACAAATTACTTTCTTTCTCCTTTATATCTTCTATTTTCTCCCTCTTCATTGGTTTCTCCCACGTTGAACCCAAATGTGTTTATTCTTTTCTTAAAGAGCAGCAATAGCAAAGACCTCTCTGGTCCCTGCCTCCCCCTCAAGCTCCTTTCCTATTTTGCCAAATCTTTTCCCTTCTGCCAAAATTCTTGAGGCAGAATTCATATTATAGCATCTAACTTCTCATCTTTCATTTACTCCTTCATCAAGGCCATCTTACTCCTGCCCTTCTACTTCTAATAAACTAGCTTTACCAACATCACCAACAATTTACTGTCAAGTTCAGGGGCACCTTTAAGATCCTCACCTCACTTGACCTCTCTCTAGCATGTTCAACATGACTGAGTGCTTACCCATCTTTGCTCCCCACTCCCATTGCCCTGGCTTCATGCTTTATTGGCTCTTGCCTAGAACACTGTAATAACTGGTTTCCCTCCAAACTGTCTTCTCTACCACCTCCAGTTTTCTTTCTAAAACCCACATCTGTTCAATTCAAAAAGAATTTTGGAGGCTGCCAAAATAAAGAAGACATAATTCTAAGGATAAATGCTCCTAATATAATATTAAGTGAACAAAATACTTTAAAAATTGTATACATTGGATAAAAAAAAAGATGAATATTATAATTTCAACTATATATGAATATATGCATCATATATATAGCATGTATATATAAGCACGTGTGTGTATTTGTCTGTGAAAAAAAGACATCAAAATGGCTTTCTCCAGTGGAAGGATCCTGAATGCTTATTTTCTAAATTAGCATTTATAACTCTTGTAATTTAGAATACAATGTGATGTGTAGTATGTTAGAAAGCATTTAATTTTATTTGAAGGCACGAAAACACCCAAGAGAGCTAAAGAGCTGTGGTATCAGTCCAATCAGATTTAGAAGAATGAGTGGACATTTTCCAGGTAGAACGAGTGTATTTTAGGTAGAAAGAGGAACATGAGAAAATCCACAGAGATGTGAAAGCACATTACATATTCAAAACACAGAATATTCCATTAGGCTAGAAAATATCGTGAGTTCTCATTATGATAACCTTCTGTATATTCCTTGTTGGTATCATGATCTCCTATATATCCTGCAAGGATTTTCTTAAACCTTACCTCTGCTGGGCCATGCCCATCTCTGATTGTATTGTAGCGCTCTTATTTCTATTCCCCTAGACTTAGACCATACCACCTTATTACATAGTCATGTAACAGTTCTCACTGATTGGCTGAATCCTGGATACTTGTTTCTTATGACTATGTCCCTGCCTCCCTGATCATGGATTATCTCAGTTGTTTCTAGAAAATTATCACTAGCATAGAAAGTGACAGATGAACATTATATCCCCAACTACATACCCAACTCTAACTCCAACTATTCATATACCATACACTCCAACTTCACCCATACCCATACATGCACATTCAGATCTTTCCTCTAAAATAGGTATCATCTCCAATGGCACAAAAATATCATGAAAACCAACTTAGCCTCAAGCTTCTATAAACGTCTTATTCAATATGTCTCATATTCAGGATAACTTCAGTAAAAAGCATAAATAATCTGCTTTTTGAATTTGCTAGCCTTTTTAGTAAAACTTCACCTTTTGATCCAGTCTCTGATCTTTGCACCATGAGTTAGTTCATAAGGATGATTTTAATGTGTTTTAACAAGTAACAAACACACAATGAGTAGGATCAAGTCATCTTCAGTTGTTCAGTGACTCCAAGCCAGCACAATGGCTATTTTTCTATTCAGTACAACCATTCAAGTAGGTATTGATTTTGAGGTGATGGAATTGGTTGGGGGGGGATGGGGGTAAGAATACTGGTCTGGAAAGTAGAGAACTTAGATTCTAGTCCTGAACCTGCTAACTGGCTGTGGGACTTTGGGAAAAGTCTTGAAATTCTCAAGTCTTCAACTTCCTTATCTTTCAAATAAAGTCCTTGGAATAAGTTAATCAAAGTCCTTATGACTCTAAAATTCAAGGTCTATAAAGAAAACGTATATGGAAGTTTACCTCAACTCTGTATCTCATTTTGCCCCTTTGCAAATCGACCTTTAGCATCCCTTCCAACACTGACTTCTACTTTCACATTTGAGTAACAGTGATAAACAAAATACAGCAAATGTGAGTTTCCCTGAACATCAATAGGAAGCCAGGTTTCTCAAACACGAGGGTATATTCACTCTAGACAAGATGTTTACAGGCTTAGAAATGCATATTTTAGTCACTTCAAAGACAATTCTCAATACTATTATATTGAAGTCAAATTTCTGTCTTCTCTACACATTAGTGAGGCACATCACTAGAATTCTCACCATAATCATGACTTAAGATGTAAGACATCTGAGCACTGATTGTTTTATTATTTGCAATAATATAATCAAAGCTGATAACAATAAGCATCTAAATGTTCACTGTCCTTTCACTGTGTGACACTAGCCTTTAAAGTAATAAATGCATCAGCTTCTTACAGAAACTAGAGTGCGAACCCTAAGCATGCACTTTGGCAATTATTAAAAACAAACAATACATTAAGCTCTGAAACATACACAAAGTTAGGTTCCCACACCCACCCCCCACTCCAAAAATTATGTTACCTTCCCTTTGTGGAGCCAGCCCTGTTTTATAATGGTAAAAGTAAATTCAACATAATTTAAAGTTACAACTAATGCTAAAGTAGCTAGTCAATATATTTTTAAAAGACTAGCTAAATAATAGTACCTTACTGTATTCCATAACAAGTCTGTCCATGCAAGAAATACAAACTTTGAGTGGTTCTCAGAACCAAGTATAGAAACCAATTACCGAAACTGACTACACGTATTGATATCATTTAGCCAAAACGTTGTACAATTTTATCTTCTTTGAAGTAGGAGTACTGAGTTTTGTCAAGAAAAATCACATCACCAGTTAAAAAGAAACCTCCAAAAGTAATTTTAGAAGCTTGGAATCTCCACTAGTTAATATCCACCTCTTCAGTTTATGGCTTGATCGTATTCTAATTACAGATTCATGACTACGGAAGTCAATGGTATTTTCCAAGCAGGAATCTGTTGCTTTACTCCCAAGATTAAAAGAACAAATCCAATCTTCAACTAGTTGCCACTAATATTAGCAGAAATCATCCCAGTACATTCACGGGCATTTTGAAGTCTCTCTACAGCACCAAACAACTGGAAAGATCAATCAAATTAGGTGTTGAAGGTTTCAATATTGGAAAAAAAACCTGCTAATTTGTTTTTCACTTACAACCAAAACTAGATCTAGCAAAATAAACTATATTTCTAATCTGCTATGTTTATAGCCAAACACATAGGGAAGGCTATACTTGTTATTTTAAAGCAAATGTGTCCAGCTTAAATGTGCAATACAATTTCTAAATCATAACTCCCAGATCCAAAGAGTAAGACTTCAGAGATTCCCTGATCGATTAATCAACTGCACAGCTTTCAGTGTAAACACATTGGGGAAAAATCCCCATAAATTCTTTGTTTTCCGTATCTTCAAAGATATAATGAAATATAATGCTTCGTAAACATCAAAACTCGTATTTTCATTCTGACTGATTAAAGCCTGTTAACAGGAAACTGTAGCCATGGGGTTTTTTGTGTGTGTTACAGAATTTTTAAATATATGAGAAATTTGGTCAAATAACCAGTAAAATTACATTCATGCATTAGTATTTTTAAGAGGTCAAAAAAGGATATTCTATTACCATGATGAGACTAGAATTAATTTAAATAACTTTGGGCTTGATTCATGAAAAACAAAAATACTTACGCAGTAGGGGGGCATTATTTCTGCATTTTTTTTATATGCACAAGTCATGGTCTGTATTCAACTTCCAATTCAAAAAGAGAAGTTGCAGATTTATGTAGGCAGGTTTTTGTGTGAGTGCACAGTTCCAAAGTGAAAAATAAATAAGCCTGTAGAGAACTTACGTCTTCTAGCAGAGTGTTAAAAGGATTGCAGGCTCAACTTCAGGCAAAAAAACCTCATCCCAATAAATTATTACCAAAATGTTAGCAAGCACCACGTTGTCACACTCAGGCAGCAGGGACATAATGGTGACACAGAAGAAAACTGCCACATAAATCACTTTAAAATAGCCCTTTGCTCGGTATAGGGGAGAAACTTCCATCCTCAGCTGAATCTCATCTCTCACCTTTTCATCTTTATGATAAAATGGCAACTGTCCAAATCACTAAAAATAATTTAAAATAAATCCCTGGGGATACTGCTGCCAAACTTAGTAAAGCCTTCCGTGATTATGAAAGAAACAAACAGACAGAGAATGTGTCAGAAAAACTCTTTTCAGAAATGTTCTTCCTTTTAAATCTGAATTGATAAAGTAAATCACAGGTATTAAATTAAACCAAAGGACAGATAAATATTGACTTTTTAAAATTCCTCTTGGGAAATGCGTTTTTTATAAAGATAGAAATATTAAAAAAATGGCTTACGTAAGTAAAATAATTTGGCATTGTCAGGGCCAATTCCATACAGGCAAATGCAGTTAAACTCATGAATAATGTTCTCAGGATTTTTATGTATATTTGGAAAAGCCAAATTCAAGCATTCAGATCACATCTAGGATTATTTTTTAAATGAGCATTCAGTAGAAAAATGTATCTATTAAAATTATTGACCTTTGAATTAAATGGCTTTACAATTACTGATCATTAAAGTTCATTCTAATGGTAAAGTAATTCAATACTATTTACATTTTCTAAAAAATAAAATAGGCTATATGTGTTTTTAAAGATATACTTTTATATTTATAGAAATAGAGTAATAAGTATCAAAAATAGAATTAATCTAATTTTATTTTAACAGAGTATTTAGAAACACTCATTAACAACTCACGTTTCTTACGTTTCTAAAGAAATTATTTTTGTTGCTTCCTCTTTACCCCTTAAACTTCTAGGAAATCTTAGGTATTTCATACTTGCATCCTGTGAAAATTTTTTATCTTCAACTTTATTTGGTTCCTCTTCAATCATATCTTGAAAATAACTGGAGAATAAACCTAGACTTTCAAGATCATTTTATTAATTCCATGACAACTATTGCATAATAACCCAGACACCACTTCACTTCCCTTGTCAATTTTGAAACAGAAGTTATGACCATTACTGTCTTAAATTTAGCATCCTTCCTTAAGCTGAAGAGGGGGAAAAGAAAATACTTGCAATTTAGACAGTTACCAAATTACCAAAACTAGTACAGCCACTCTTAATGAGCAAAACCATTAACAATTTTCCGACTGAAGCCCCTGTTCAAATACCTTGGACACCTTGTTAGCACAGAATGAGGTGTTCAATCAAGAGACTGGGAATTGGAAGTACCAGGGCACAATTCTGAGTGGTGATTACAAGGGCTAGAGGGTGAGTGCCAATGTAACAGTCTTCTACCCCGCAGGAAGCTGAGAAACCTTCACGTCTACATTTGTAAATCAGGCCCGATGATTACAGCAGTCACAAGCAACGAACATAGGAAACAATTATTTGCACCATTCTTTCACTGTTTTAATTTGCTCTTAAAATGAACAAGAAGATCCCCAGAGTCACGGGCATTTTGTCTTTATAAATTTAGAGCATGTTCTAGGATTTTTCATGGCCCTCTAAGCAAAGGAAAAGACTAAAGAAATCATTTCAAAGAGCATTCTTTTTTTCTCACAAGCTATATAATTATTCAGGTTTGCTGTAACTTAAAAATGTACCAAGCAGTCTGCAGGGCTTTAATTTATTTTAGTTAGTTTAGTGGTTGACTCTTTTTAAAATGTAAGATATGTGTTTGCAAATTACTAATTTCTAATTTTTGTGTTATTGTGTTCTATTTCAGTGAAGTGACTTAGACGTTGAAACTCTTGCATCAAATTGATGAAAGTAACACAAACTGTTTCTGGTCTTTAACTATTTTAGTCTGTTCTTTGCCAACTAACAACTTACAAATAATTTACTGAAAGGTGTTTACTTTAGACTAGTATCTAAGTTGATCTCAAAACTTAATAGTGAAGCAGCATCAAACTTGTGTGAAAAAGAGTATATTTAAGCAAAATATTATTTTTAAAGTAAGCATTTTTTTTTTAAGTGAAAAAGTTGCACTGGAAAAACACTAAACAGAAAAGCAAACGTTTCAAATGCCAGTACATTAGACTGATTTTACTGCTATTAAGCACATTTTAAAAACTGAGTTGTCTATTGAGAGAAATTAAAATTTAGATGTCATAAAATAGGTTTTTATAGGTAAAAAAAGGAATGGTAAACATATATTTTAAATTTTTATTCTATGTCATAAAAATCTGTTCTAATTTTTTAAAAGTATAACATATGTGCATAATTTTTCTCTTCTGAATTATTTAAAGGATGATATGATAATTGTTTGGGGGATAGTTTTGCTAATTAATTACAGACACGAGGATCTATATGTAACATGACTGTATTTTTCTATATCTTTATAATTTTATAAACAACTTTATTATGATAATCTGAAAAAGAATTTTCAAAAGAACTTACTTAAATACAAATTTATTTACTTTATTTCATGCAAACATATTAAATGCTAGTTCTAAGTCTGTATTTCTTCAATAGTTGCATACTGAAAATTATAAAGCATTTTTTAAAAACCTTTAATCCACTTCCAAATTTGAAAACATCCCAACGTCCTGTTTATATAAGCAAGAAAGGAAAATAATATAATTTTAATTACTCACAACTGACTTCTGAAAATCTATTAAATAATATGATTCAGTTTATTTTTGAAACAGGTTAATATATTTTCCTAGAGAGCCTTCTATTTCCACTTGACTATTATTTCTGTCAGTCTGGTTGCTGAATGGTGCAATATTGAGTTTCCAGATTTTGATTTCCTATACTAAATCAATGGTTTAAAATACTGTAAACTCATATGTGAGATTACCGTGTAATTTTGTAATATATTACAATCACATAATTTGTCCCCAAACCCACAGTGATTATTGTTAAAATGCTCCTTTTTTCAACCAGTTAAATCTTTTTCATCATGTGCTACCCAAATGTAGAGGGCGCTGTTGTTCATGTATTTTGAAAGTGTTTTCATAAAGCAAAATACATTCAGTTAATAGTTTGGTATTTGTTTTTCAAAACCTGCCTATAAATTACTGTGGAAGTGTTAATGTATAAAGCCTGAATTTAAATTCAAAGTAACTGACAAAAGGTAACTGTTCATGTAATAGATCATTAAAGTTGTTGCCTCTGCCATTAAGGATATATGTATTTTTAACTGTCCCTGAGTTCTAACGAAACATAAATTCACTTTAAACATTCTAATTCCTAGATTTTATATAAATATTTCAATTTCTGGTAGTGTAGCTCTGTAAAAATAATGGTCTTGTGATTAGGAGATGCATGTTGAAAAATCTAGGGGTGTCACTTTCAAATGGTTCAGGAAAAAAGTGAAGAAAATGTGGCAAAAAATGTTAACAGTTGTTGCTTCTGGGTAGGGGGGCATGCAAGGGTTTGTTAAATTGTGTTTCAAACATTTCTTATGCTTGAAATTATTCAAAGTAAAAACTTGGGGAAATATTACAATTACTTAACTCATTTTTAATTTCTATGGTTGTTTCTGTTAATTATTTTTCTAAGTAAATACACATTTAAAAAATACTTCACTGATCATGCCAGCTTCTTTTTGGCTGACTTTTAATGCAGTCCTAAAATATAAAAGTTTATCTTGATTATATGACAGACTATTTCTTTCATTAATTGACTGAGATTGAGCAGAGAAAAATAATTTTAAAATAAAAATTCATATTTCTATCCTTACAAAATATTTTTAAATGAGTACATAATAGTGATTTTTCTGAGTTTTAAACATTTTCTCCAATATCATGAAACCACATGAGTTCACTTCTTTTCTTTTGTTCTATGGTTGCTGTAAAGAATTTAAAAATAGAGTTAAAAACCCATGCAAATTATAGTCAATCTTGTTCCAAACACAAAATTTAGGTAAGATATTGTTATAACTTACAAAATCAATTTTTAAAATCTAAAAACTTGAATGCATCTTTGTAGAGAAAGCTTTGGATAAACGCTAAATCTAACAAACCAGCACTTTGCCAGAAATGGTAAATGCTATATAAGTGTTAAAATTCCAGATTTAAAATGCATTAACTTAGAAGAACTCTAGCCAGACACTAAAAGCAGATTATATTATTCTAATGTAGTTTCATTCTTAATTCTTTACATTTGATTTAAAACTTAGAATAAACTATTTCAAAAGTTTTCTCTCCATAGTTGTATATTTGCTGCCTCTAAATGTACTTTTTCTGTTGTGACCTATGCTGAATAGAGTTAATAAAAAGGATAGTCTCTCTAGTTAAATAAAATTATATTTGAAAACATCCAGATTTTGACTGAATATTTTGTTTTCATTTAGATCATCAGGTACCATCGAAGCAGCAGTAACACCTCTCTCTTTCTCTTTTAAATTTAACTTGCGGAAAGAAAGAGGAAGAGAATGTTAGTGACTGGTATATGTAAATACATAGTCCGTGCATATCCACGAAACGAAATCACCAGAAAAAACATAAATACAGCTCAAAGGAAACTTTTGAATGTAGTTCAGGCATAACTTTTCACCACTTCAAGTTATTTTAAAATCAAAATCAGCATGGCAGAAAACACAAGAAGAAAAAGCAGTTCCCTAAAATGCCTCATCACTTGCTCTTTTGAATAGGGTATCTGAAACTTTGTCTGGTTAAACTGTATCTAATCCAGCACAAGTAGGCATTGTCTGATTTTTATGGTATCCATGAACATTCAAGAAGTTTTCCACCTTAAAAAACAAGGAGGTAGGGGTAGGGGACGGCAAGGGGGGGAAGGGTTGAGCCATAACTGAGTAACAGTTGCCTTTTATGATTGGCAAGTTCTTTGGGACCAAGATACCCCCCAGCCGGACTGATGAGGACGCTGAGATGCAGTTCGGCCTTGTCTTTATGTCAAATCACTGCCATCAAAACAATGGCTCATATTACATGAAAATCTTGTGCAAATGAGCCGTAATGGGAGTGAATGACAATCTCGTAAGACCATGCAGCAGGGTCCTGCTTTGATCTGAAACAGTGTTAATCTTTCTCAAACATAGCACACTAAGTATAATTGGCAAATCCTATAGGAGAAGGTCCCTCCAGTACAGATCCAGAGATAAATTAGCTATACGTGAAACAGACACCAGTAAAAAGTTCCATACTGGTCATGGCTTTCCATTTTACTTGAGTTATTTTTATTTTTATTTTTTTATGTTTTTGTGTTGTTGGTTTGGTAGTTGTTTTTGTTCCACCTTTTACAGGACATTTATACTTCATACTTCTTTATTTTAAAATCTCAGTTATAATTGCGTTACATATATTGGGTTGAATTTTAAATAGCTGATGTTAAAAATTACTTTGGAAATACTTCCAAGGGTTCTAATAATTTGAGAATGTATGAAATGCCTTATTTACATGGGCTTTTGTCATTAATCATAGTGGACTCAGACTGATGGTTTATATAATGTTGTGCCAAAACATGAAAGACAGAGAGAGAGAGGAGAGAACTTTCAAATATGGCGTTTTCTCATGTAAGAAAAGAGTGATTTAGGTGTTCCTATTTCTAAGATGATTGAAGCAACCATAGAAATATACCTCACAAGGTGTTATAGATCACCCTTTAGATAACAAAAGGTATTTTCTTTTGCTCTCTAGCATCAAAGTCAAATTGTTTGGTTGGGTAGCCAAATATGTAAGGCACATGTAGACGAACACAAGCTGAGTCAATCATGGTAATTCAGTGCTGGTAGGAAATATGCCTCTTCAGTTGTGCTCTGCTTTTGAAGTAATGCCTAAAAATCAGCCTTGGGCTTCAAAGAGAGAAGGATTATAGCCTTTATCCAGCAATTAATATGGCTGGAACTCAGAATGTCAGCGTCTAACCACGATTCTGGCCGGACAGGAGCATAGCAGGAATTCATTCTCCTTGAAGACTTGGAGTAAATCATAAAAATGAATAAATAAGCAGTGAAATATTACTAACGTGTGACAGCAAAGAAGGGGAAAAAAAATAAACCCTGCTTGTTTTCTTGACGTGCAGACAAGCCCTCCCCCAAAAAGGGATGTGCCCAGACCTCTCCCCAGTCTCCTCCACCTAGATCATTTTAATCTCTCACCAACTGTTAAGCAGAGAGAAGTGCGATTAGAGAGCTATTCCTTTTGCTTCTAACACAGATCAGATGGCAGCCTCTCCAAGTCCCTCCTCTGTCAGAGTTCACAGGTTCAAAAATGGTCAGAATAGCAAACAACAGAAAAACAGCAGGATTTTGCAGGAAGAGTTTAAGGACCTTAGATTATGCAGAGTGGTCAGAAGAGACACTGGGGTTAGGTTTCATGTTCATTCTCCATCTCACTTTAAGTGCCTTTTGCCAATAGCCTAGAGTAGGAGGGTGATCCTCTTCCTGCTACTGGGTTACTGGAGAATGCAAGCCCTTAAGATACCAGGCATTTCTACTTAAGGCCCTGGTATGCTGGAGGTCAAATATTAAATGACAAATTGTTCTCACATTCATAACAATAGGTTATTTGGAATTACTATTTCAACAGGATGTGTTGATTTGGGTCTAAAAGGGAAAAAAAAAGATGTCACGTGACTTCTTCTAGGAGTTGGGAATAAAAATGAAGAGAATCTCTCACTGAGTTTGGGGAAAATTCTCCCTTAAACGAGGTAGACCTCCCAGAACAACCAAGCAGTCGGTCCTTTAAAATCTTACACAGCTGTTGCTGCTTGTTTCTTGACACATTTTCTTAGTGACACTGAAGAAAACCCACGTGTAGAGTGTTTACAGGAGAGCGTCACTGCATCACGACAGGCTAAGCAATGTGTTTCATTAATAAGCAATGTTTACTGCTCAGTACAGAGGTTTTTGTGTGGAGGATGCTTGAAGAATGATCACCATAAAATCTAATGTTAACCAAAAATTTTAATATGTAATAGTCTCTCTGATATCATAAATATATTTACCCCTAGACCCCAGACATAAATACAGAATTGAGATCACACAGGCATTTGATTGTCTATATTTTTCTCGCGTGTAAAATATAGGGCCTTGCATTTGTCACTCATCTGAAGGGGCTGATAAAGTATTCCAGTTCCAAGAAAGTGAAAAGGAAGAAGAAAAGGTGGCTGATGAAAGCCACCAACCTCTCAGTCTCTAAGAGATGGCAAAGTGACACTGATAGGCCTCATTCTGTTGAAAATGGGGGCAAAATATGTACAAACTTAAGCAGAATTCATTTTCCCCTTTTCATGTTTGTCACCTTGCTGTTGAAGCCGTGCGATCCCAGGTCCTAGTTCAAGGATCAGGGAGCCCACCGTGGCTGTTGTGCCTCAGAACAACGGATCCTTGGTGTTAGCAACCAGGAGCCAAAGCAGGATGGTTCAGGAACCAGGAAAACAAGATTTTTCATCCAGTAGAGGGAAACAGGAGTGTGAAAGAAAAGCTGCTTTTGAGAGTTTATCTGAATGATTTTTTTAATGACATAAAATTCTCTGATAGCATACTATCATTATCCAAAACGTTGGGGTTTGGACAATGTCACTCATACAAAGCATACCATGGAATATCTCTACTGTGTTCAGTTATCAGGAAGGCCCAGTTGTTGTATCCAAACTGTTTAAAACTAGTTTCTAAAAAACTATAACCTACTAGACCTACTCACAATCACTTTCCTATCTTACTCCCATCACTGCCCTCAAGGACCACACAGCCATAAATCTATGGATTTATATCAATATATATATATATAAATATAAGACAATGTCTAATAAATCTATAAATTAAACAGAATCTATTTAACAGCATTGCTTTGTCAAAATGTCTTGTAAAACTCTTTTATTTTTGTTGTGCATATGAAATCAGTATTTTCCAGGACAATATGCACTAGAATATACAATTTTTTTTAAAAAGAGTAGCAGAAAAAAAAACATTGTGGTTATTGTGTCTTAGTTGAAATTTCTGCAGAATCCCCAACACTTCCTCACAGTCCTATTCGGTAAACTCATTTCTAAGTCTCCTTGACTGGTATTTTAAAATTTTATTTATTTAATGTATTTAATTTTCTGAAATTTTTGAATCTATCATACATTTACACGGGCTTAAAATGCAAAATAAAGAACGAAAATGTAAACAAGTGAAAATTCTTCTTCTTATCCCTCTTTCCGACCATCTAGGGTGCCCGCTCGCCAGCCAGGTGATTTTCGTGTATTCTTCCACAGAGTCTTTAGGAATACACAAGAAATACAACCAGCCACTGTAGCCCCTCCTGAAGCATCCGTTTTTCCTTCCCTCCCTCTTATCTTTGCCTCGTACTTCATTGCCACAACAATGCCCTCATCTTCTCATTCATCTACTAACTTACTCCATGAGCCTCCATCTTTTCCTTTTTCTTTCTCTGTCTGTGAAAAAGGTATTTTTTTTCAGGTTTAGGAACTATTTTTTGCAGACTCAAAGCTTTGTTCTTTCAGTCCCCCATTTCTCCCCCTGCATCTCCCTTGTCTACTTCTCTAGTTCTGGAGCTAGCTATTTACATTTAAATGAGCTAAAATTAAAATCAGTTGCACTAGCAACATTACAAGTGCTCAGCAGTCACACGTGGCTAGTGGCTATTGAATTGAACTGCTCGAATGCTGAACATCATTAGCAAATATTTTCTCCCATTCTTTAGGTTGGCTATCTTTTCGTTTTGTCAATGGTTTCCTTTGCTGTGCAAAAGCTTTTAAGTCAAATTAAAAGCTCTTTGTTTACTTTTGCTTTTATTTCCTTTGCTTTAGGAAACTGATCCAAAAAACTATTTCTGCAATTTATGTCAAAGAGTGTTCTGCCTACGTTTTCTTCTAGGAATTTTCTATAGCTCACTTTTGATTTGTTTGTTTTGACCCTTGTATTACAGTAATTAAGTCCTTCCTCAAATGTCTGGAGAGTCTTAGCTCTTCATTCATATTTAAGAGTGAGTTACAAAGAGACTGATCACAGGAAATCTAGAATACAGTTGCTGGAAAGACATTGCAGCTTCACTAAGCCACATTGTGACTTATCTCTGTCTTTATGACTCTACCTCTGTTTCTCATAGTTACATCAATACCCTCCAAAAATGGTAGTATCAGCCTTGGATCTGTAGGATCATCTTGTTTGGTTCCCCATAGCTAAATGGCTCAATCTCCATGTCTCAATCTCATTTCTTGGGAGAATGAATCTAAATGGCCCAGTCAAGTCAGCTTTTGTGGTCAGTGCCCAAGAGGGATTTAGCAGGTACAGGAGAAATATGCATGCCTCTGCTCAGACTTCCAGAGTTGGAAAAGTTCTTTTAGAAAAAGCATAGAAATCAGGAGAAAGTGATTAACTTCTCTAACACAGCAACAGAAATACTCCAGATAGTATGTAGAACACACTAGCCAGCTAGATGAGTTAGCCCAGTCTACAATGGCTGGTGTATGTTCCGAGATCTGCATGAACCATGACTCAAAGTTTGTTGAAATTGTTTTAATTTTAGTTTACTACTGATCCAGTAAACAAGGAACGCAAAGGACAGTCATCGGATTAAAGACACAATTCAGTAGACTGAGATCCCACTGCCTTCCTGGATCCTCAAAGTTTTGTCCAAATTTCAACAGGCTTTGCAGCAGCCATAGAATGGGGAACCAGATTAGCAAATCCTAGAACCTCAGGCTCAATTTCTTTGTCTGTTAGTTTGTTTTGGAGAGGCTGGAAGAGAAGCATATCAGCACTCAGGGGCTTCCCTTATTATTAGGGAAGAAAAAAATGAATGTGCTTAACTTCTGTTTTGCATAATATATTCCATATTATCATTAGGCCTACTGGAACTATCATTGCATCATAATATATAATATAAATGAGTGAAAATGAGTAAAGAGACTACATAGAACAAAGTGTATATAATAAGGCAAAAACATTGATAAATGGTAACAGACACCCCACCTCTGCATAGACCAAAAAACTAGGGTTGGGGAGATTGTAATCTACAGGGAAAGAAACTGCTGTTCAGTTTCTGATGACTATATTCCTGCAAAAAGATGTTTGGTTTTTTTTTTTTAATTTTTTGGTTTTCTAGAAGACATCAGAAATCAGATTTCTAAGTGACATTTCTAGATTTTGAAACGTTGGCAATTATCAAGATTATTTACAACACTGTTTTGGTCAAACATACGTACTGATAGAATCAGACCTGCAAACAGCTACTTTGTGAACCTGCCTCTCCCCATACCTCAACATACGTCCACAAATACAGACACCTCATGCAAATGAGTGTGGATTCCAATCACTCCTTCAGGCCAAAATCCAAGACAATCAAGAATGACGAATTAAACCTCATATACCAACTTTCCACAAAAATCACAACATGTTTGAATAGGAAAAAATATCAGAATTCAATGACCACAACTTCATTTTTTTATAGATTTTTTATAGATAAGACAGCTTAGGTTTAAAGAGTTTTAACAACTTCTTCAAAGTCTTAAAGATAGTAAAATCTATGTATATAATTATTTTGGGATTTTCTTTGAAGGGTGGTAAGATTCCTTGAATCCTAAGATATAGTTCATGGCAAGGTATCCTATCTCCACAGGTTTTCTAGCTAATTCTTATTTTAGTCTGAACCATCCTTTATCAAAAAGCTTTATTTAAATTCCTTTCACAAAACCAACTAGTGATTGCAATGTGCCATCTAAAAGGTTTTAGGTAACTAAAACATAGCACAAGAGTGTGATTATACCAGAGCAGATCATATCAACATTGGTCTTTATGCTCTGTGGACAAGGTACTCCACCTTTATCCACCCACTTTATACATGGAACTGGTAAAATGCTATGTTTATTTCAGTGTGCATTTGCCCAGGTACTTTTCAGACTCCAACTGTGGTTCTTGTGCCTGGATTTTTTTTTTTTTTTTTTTTTTTTAGCTCTTTTGACTTCACACATTGAAATTTATGGTGCATTTCACAGTGCTCCCTGCTGTGGGCCTCATCAGGTCCTGGCTGCCAGGCCACTAGGAAACAAGAAATGAATGCTGGAACACCCTGTGGCTGTTCTTAACTAAAGAACTGCAAACATGACCAAAGTTCCCTGCAAATCCTCCTAGATTGTCAGAAGAAAAATGGCAACAAGCTGCAGCCATTCAATGAAGCAATATTTTCCTTATTACTTGCAAAGTCTTTTATTTAGCCTCAACAGTATCATATTTGAAATGATTTTATGACTGGGGGCAATACTTGGGTAGCCATCTGTTCACTCCGATTAGCTGTCATATGAGTAGAGTGTTTTTAGTCAATGTTTTCAAATTACTTTAAAATACCCCCTAATTCAATATTTGCTCATGACATTACTGAGGAATATTTTCCTGTTTTAATCCCAAACAAAAAGTTAGCTTTTCCAATAATCTTATATGATCTCCAGAGTCACTGGTGCACATGGGTCCATTCTGACTTTTTTTTTTTTTAAGAAAGAAAAGAAAAAAGTAAGGTGGCCAAAATAGAGAGAAGGAGTTGTTGTACCAGAGCTTTCTTTGCACGTGTGATTTTAAAAGTAAATCTTTAATTTGGAGATTTCTGCCGACCCACCATTGCAAGCCCCTTCGGGGCAATGATCTATCAAGCTCTGAATGTCTCTAAACTCTTTGTGCCGGATTCCACATCGATCACATTCACACTTGCTGCACTTTAAACCAGAGAGCCAAGAAACAATAATTTCAATTAAGAAACCAGAAGAAGACTTGAGGATTTGATTTATGGTGCATGACTAATTATCAAATAGCTGGCCTAATGAAAATTAAGCTGCTGGTTACTATAAAAATTTAACTTCATTTTCTTGAAGAGATACTGATATGATCCAGAATGTAATTTATTGAAGTAGTATGATGCATTTTAAAACTCATAGACATGTAAATGAGATCATTATCATTTTTAAGTGACAAGGCTAATTATTTACATTATGATGAATTTTATATTCAGAGTACATATACACCTGAAATAAAAGATTAGTTCTGCTTACAATAATGATTTCCACTCCCTTCTTATGCTACTGGAAGATCTAAAAACATTGCATATAAGAATTGGAGGCTCGTTTTCAAAAAAAGACAGTTCAAATTAATAGCTTTTTAATATTTTCTAAAAATTCCTCGGTGTAAATTATTCAGAATGAGTAAATGAATGAAAATTTAAAACCATATGAGATATTATCAAGTGAGTGTGTCAGACCATATGTATATTTTTTATTAATTATATTTTTCCTATATTTGTAAATACAGATTTATAAATACAAATGCCTAAAATCATAAATATGCTAGCATGCAGTTTACCTTTGTTCTGTAAATGAAACAATTTCATGCTACTTTATGTGTGATGTTCTTTGACATATTAACTTAGTCCTATTTATAAACAGTCAACTTTCCACTCTATTTTTGCACTACTTCACCTCAAACGTTCTCCTGTGCAACCAATTGAACCATTCCTTGTTCCCTAAACATGACATTCATTTCCTGCCAGTCTTCTTTCATTCATATAAGTTGATTTATAAATTTCCCCCAAATCTGCGTCTCCAAATTCTGCCATCTTTCAAGCCCAATCTTAGACGTCACATCCTCCATGGAATGAACAAAAAGTTCCTCTCTATCCTTCCACCCTGTCCTGAAAGGATGTCTCCATTCTTTGAAATCCCACAGAATGTGTGTGGTCGGCAGCCAGACCAGTGGTTCTCAATCTTGGCTACTATGATGAAGACTTGCAATGTCTTATTTTTGATTTGCATGTTGAATAATGGGTGTTTTCAGTTCACAAAAACTTATCAAACCGTATATTTATATGCACTCTTCTAAATGCATGTATTATACTCCCATAAGAAACATTTAAAAATACATCAGTGCTGTGACTCCATTCCAAACCAATTAAATCAGAATTTCTGAGGATGGAGTTTTGGGCATTGGTATTTTTTTTAAAGGTCCCCAGATGACTCTAATATTCAGGCAGCTGTTCAGAACCAGTGACCCAGCTGGTGTCTTGAGAAGTTTTTCTTCCTTTCTATAGGGATAATTACCACCGAGATGACCAAATGTGAATGGACAACTAAAAGTATAGAACTCCTAGACAAATACATTCTTCCAAAGAGTTTTGTTTGACCGTTTGTGGGTAATGTGCTTATGATTCAGAGTCGATAAGCTGTTCTTGAGAACGCTAGTTTTTGAAATGTGATCATTTCAATAGGGTTGATATTATTGTGGTATTTTGTAATATTGCATTTCTTACTATAGCTGTATAAAAATAACATTCTTCCCTTCTGATTGTGCACCTCTTGAGAGCAGGAGCTGTTTCACTTTTTTCAACAAATAACACTATTGGCAAACTATTAAAAGGAAAAGTGAGAAGAAGAAAGAAAGTCAGAGTAGGGAGAGAAAGAGACTAATTTTGTGTCTATGCTTAACTATGACATTTAGGATGGCAAAAAATATTAGAAACAATCTTCTTATTGCTTAAATCATGATATATAGGTGATCAGAAAATCTTTTTTGAAATAGTTGTCTTTGGTGAAACTTATTTTTGGCTATCCTCCATACTGCCCCTAAATTTGTTCATACAGATACTAATTAATACATTTTCACTGGAATAAAGCATCTCAATGACAATCTTCCAATATATTTGCATTCCATCCTGTGTCCAGAGCTGTCTTTCTAAAGTACAAATCTAATTGAGCCTCTACATTATTTCAGAATCTTTAACACATACCCATCCTCTTGCTACTCAAATTGAGGTTTGGGGGAAAGCAGGATGGCTAAGAGCCTCTCAGGAAGCCCAAGGGCCCTACTCCAGAACCACTAAATCAAAATCTGCATTTTAATAAAATTTCCAAAGTGAATTGTGTGCACACGGATGTTTGAGAAGCTCTAATCTAAAGACTAGTAAACCCAAGTCCCTCATCATCTGGCTCTCATCTTCCTCTTCCAGCTTTATTTCCAGCCAATCCTTCATATCCCAGCTGTGTCGCTCGCCATGCTGGCTGACAGAACAAGCAAGCATTTTCTTGTGTGTACACATGTTGTTTGTTCTGTCTTTGCTGTGTTTCCACACGTATACCTGGTGATTTACCTGGTGAATTTCTCAATTCAGCTGATTCTTGTCTCCTTTGAAGCAAGACCCTCCCTGACTCCTCAGGTGGAGTTAGAGTCTTTTTCTTCTTGCTTACAAGGCTCTAATTGAAGAGTTATCAAATTGTAGTGTAAATAGTGCTTGCCTGTCTGCTTTTCTTTAGACTGTGGACTCCTTGAGAGCAGAAGATGCCTCTTGTTATCTAGCAATATTTTAGACATGAAGAAATTAAGTCAACAAATGCTTTATGAGTGATGGACAAAAGGCCTGGATAAGATCATTCCTGAAGACAAAGGGCTGCAAAATGTTCCTTTCACAAGGGTGTACTTGAAAGCCACACACTTAAAAGTACTTTATTGTGATCATTTATTGATTCCTCTATTCATAGTGGAACAAGACTTCCACCGAATTATAGAATTAGGAGTGGCTTGGGACATAATCTAACCAACTACTCATTCTCTTTCAAAGAAGATGACCCAAGGTGACTAACCTATAACCAGAGAAACAGATCTTTTTACTTCCTTTCTATCTTCTGGTATCTGTTTTGTACAGAAACTTGCTGCTCAATAAATGATTTCTAAATAAGAAGTTGAACTAATTAGCATTTTTAGTATTACTTTCAAAGTCAACTCTCATTGACCTATATAAAGTAAGGTATGAGAAAGCATTTAGCACAGTGTTAGCCTAAAGGGAGTGATTAATAATAATAATAATATATATAATTATACACACACACACACACATCCTCTTTCTCCCACAGCTCTCTTCTCTTTAACTTAAATCTTCATGCCACAATTAAATTCCCATTGTCTCTGTTCAATGCTTAGGGAAGTAAAAAATTAGAAATCTAAAATTAATCACTAAACTTCATTTCAAAGATAACAGAAGACAAACAAAAAATGTACTCATTTGTTTTATTTCCTTTGCCCAACTACTGATGAAAGTACCAACACTGAGCCTGTTGTTGCCATCACTGTTTTGTCGTTAAGAACACAGGAAGAGAACTTCTATAATACAGTGTTACATAATGTGTGCCTGAGGAAGGAAATCCTCAGCTAAGCTGTAGACTGTTGGTCTACATATCATCTACCCCCCAAATTTCAACTTGCTGTATCTTGTGTTTTACTCTTGAAGGATTTCTTGATTCCTCCAAGAGAATGGATGGCAAGAGTTAATGCTTCAATGGCCTAACTGTATAAGATCATTTGATCAGAGGTTTCCTGTCAGCATCACGCAAATCAATCCCAAAGAATCAAGTCCCTTCATGGCCAATGAGTAAGACTCAGATGACTATCAATGGTACCACGAGGTAAAATAAGAACTGCCATATTGTTTTTATTACATAAGTCTCTAAAACTGTCTTTGAAAAGAATAGTATCATTTTATGGATCTCCTGGTTCTAATGCTGTTCTTTAACTTAAAGTTTAATGTCCTGAGTGAATTATTCCTCTCTTTGTTAATCACTTCCTAATAAAATAATAATATGTACACTATCAAATGAGCCACAAACTGGGGAGGGCAGGGCACAACTGTGTGTGTTCAGATATAAAGAACTTCCAAAACTTAATAATAAGAAAACAAATAATTCTGGCCCCCACCAAAAATGAACAAAAGGAACTTCATCAAACAAGATATATGAGTGGATAATAAGTATATTAAGAGATGTCAATGTTATTGGTTATTAGGGGAAAGCAAATTAAAACTACAATAAGATACTACTACACATATACTAGAATGACAAAAATTTTAAAAACAAGCAAAAATAACTCGTGGCAACCTGACAATGCCAAGTACTCATGAGGATGAGAAGCAACTGGAACACTAATACCTTGCTGGTGGGGATGCAAAATGGTACAGCTCTTTAGAAAATAGTGTGACGTTTTCTTAGAGCAAACAACCCAATAATCTCATTCCTAAATGAGATAATTTATTCCCCCCACCAAAAAACCCTCAAAAATATATATCCACAGAAATACCTATATGGAAATCTTATAGTGGTTTTATTTAAGATATCTAAAACTTGGAGCCATGTCAAATATTCATCAACTGGTGAATGTTCAAACAAACTGTGGAATAGTCATACAATGAACTATTACTCAGCAGTAAAAGGGAACAAACCATTTATATATGCAACAACATGGAGGAATCTCAGAACAATAATGCTAAGTAGAATAAGCCAGAAACAAAGAGGCTACATACCGTATGATTGCATTTATATGGCATTCTGAATAAGGACAAAATATTGGGACAGAAATCAGATGAGGGGCTGGAGGTCAAGCAAAAGGACTGAGTACAGAGGAGCATGAGGGAAATTCTTTGGATGATGGAAATATCCTAGACCTCGATTGTGGTGGTGGTGGTGGTTACAAAAATACAATTATAGATAGAGATATAAATATAGCTGTAAGGGGATGTGTGATAAAAAGTATTAAAACATTTAATAAGGGAGAATTTTACTGCTTGCAATTTATACCTTAATAAACCTGACTCAGAAGGCTAACGATTAATCGTTACGTATTTGGAGCTTATATAGATGATGCTATCCTAGCAACAAATCACTTCATAGACTGAGTTCTGTACGAACTAGAACAGTTATTTTCATGTTTCCGTAAGTCATTTGGCTATCTGAATAAAAAAAATCACAAAAACTTCCCTATCTACATGGCATAACCCTGGAAGGAACCCAACGTCTTTCCTGTTTTTATAGACTATCACTGAAGGTCCAGTGCTACAAGAACAATGGAAGCTAAATGGACTCACAAACTAAAAAGCACCACCAAGAACTTACCCTATAGAACTTGCCAAGAGAAGGCGGAACTGCTTGGCTACGCCTACCATCACCATAGTATAGTAAAATTAAATAATACTTCAATTACAATTATTAATAATGTAAAATTTCGAAAAACTTAATAATAATAACAACAGTGAAATGAGATGAATCAAGGAGGATCATTACAGTGGAGGCAGCTTCATTCCTCTCATCTAGAGCCAAATCAGAAGGATTCTAAGAGAATCTCTTAAAAACCTCTCAGAGGAATCTGAGATCTCACTTTCATTTGAATTTTTGTTTATAAGGTAGACTAGTGTAGCTGCCCTGGGTACCTGTTTAAAGAAAGAGAATTGGAGACATGTAGCAGAGCAGCTTGGACTCCCACTGGTTGACATGGCAGGGCTGTGTGATTTGCCAGCAGGTCACGTAGACTATAGAAGGCAACTGAGTTTGGACCATTTTGCTGTTCCTTCTGGAGATGGCTCCTTCTGGGTGAGGAAACCTCAGGGGCTAAAAAGGACAGGTGCACTGCCTTGAGAAGAAGTTGAGAGAAGGCAATGGTCACACTAGAACAATCCTTCAAGTTTAGAAACTGTTCAGTAGGGGGAACTCCTGCATGACATCCAAGTAAATTCATCCATCAGCATCCTGAAAGTATCCAAAACCAAGAGAGGACAGCTGAGTAAAGAGCTCTTTGCTTCTTTTCTGCATCCCACCTCCTCACCACTGCCACAAGGGGGAGAAAGGAAAATAGAATGGAAGAATAGATTCCGTCTTCTTCACAGGTGCACCTCCCTCAAGCCAAGAGCTAGTCTGATAGTACGAGAGAGTAAATCCTGAAATGAATTTGAAATCTAAATTTTACATTAGACTAGACTGGGTCAAACTTTGGAAAACTGAAAAGTAACTGGAAAGCTATGAGTTCAGTCTGAGAGGTTTTAAAAAAACAAAAAACAGGAAAGTCAAAATTTTAAAAGCATTTTTTTATTATTAATGTTATTATTATTTATTATATTAAAAATCCATCCTATCCAGCTGAGGCAATTCTCATTGAGAAAAAATTTATGAGCTCCAAAGAATGAGTGTCAGTTGGTGGAAGTACAATCCTGAGGACAATAGTGGAAGACTCAAGAGAAAGGCCATGTCACAAAGAATTTTGATGGCACAAAGGACAATACTGTGCAAATTAACACGGACATCAACAATTCTGAGCCAAAAAGTGATCCAGTAGTCTACATTTCTCAAATGTAAAGAAATTTTAAGAATACCTTAATCAATTTCTTGCACTTTTATTTTTCTGTTTATGAAAGCACAAAAATAATATATTTTTAAAACTATGAGTAAATACATCTAAAAGAGCTCTTTACATAAGTTTAAAATAAAAAATAAGGAATAATAAATCACTGTCATCATTTAATTTAATTAACCATTTAATTAATACCAAACATATTTGGTAATGGTTTGTCCTCTCATTGGTGGCCTATTAGGCTTAATAAAGTAAATTCTGGGATGTGAACGTAAGTATTGTATACAACTTCTGAGCCTCAATCTTAAAAAGGAAGCTGATAATCCTCCACTTTTACCCCATTCTTGTATTCCCTTTCCAGGGTACTGGTGTGTGGCACTGGCCAGCTCCGGCCAAGCAGATGAGGGTAACACTTCATGGAATAGCAGACCAATAATATAGAGGGAAGCTGGGTCCTCAAATAACACCATAGAACAAAGCCACCAACGTATTCTAAGCATCTTGCCATCTCTAGACTGTTATATAAGAGGGGAAAAACCTCTACCATATTAAGTCAGATATTTCTATCATATTAAGACAGACTATTTGTTACAGCAACTTAACCTATGCACTAGCTATTGCAATCATAGCACTTAAAAGCTAATATATATATATATATATATATATATATATATATATATATATTTTTTTTTTTTTTTACTATATATTAGACAGTGTATTTATTGTGACTTATTTATCACAGAAACCCTAAAGGAAGATACCATTGTTATCCCCACTTTTAGAGATTAAAAAATGGACACTTTAGAGGTTGGGTAATGGCCCAAAGTCATATGTAAATGGGGGAATTGAGATTTTTCCACCCATAGGCTGACTTTAGAACCCCTGTTCTTCTTCACTGTGATAGTACTGCTCTTAACACAGGGCCATGAAGCATATTACACTAGTGCAAAAGTTTGATGTGGTGTGTTCACACATTTGCAAGCCTACAGACCAACATGTAAGAAACTTGCATCCAAATAATGTACAGATCACCATAATTTTGACCTAATGTAATCACAATATTGAATGTTTAAGCTTAAGAAATAATTCAAAATATATGTACAGATGCAATATTATCCATAACTGACAAAAATTGAAAAACAGTTTCCACTAGTAGGAAAGCTGTTAAAGAAAATTAAGCAACACAAGGATCAATGAAATCTTTTGAAGAAAATAGAAGCATAATTATAAACATTATACTGATCTTTCAACGTTTATAATATAATGCTAAGTGGAAACAGCAGGCAACAAGAAATAGGGGAAAATGTCTAACATTTATTAAGCACCTACCATGTGCCAGACACAAAATATTTTATACAAGTATTTATTTAATCATTACCCTAACAATGAATAAAGAGAGTGATAAGCCTTTCCCCTATCCCATTTTCCAGATGAAGGAGCTGAAGTTCAGAGAGTGAAAGGTTTTGCTTAAGATCATGTAGCAAACAGTACAGGAATTTTCATCTAGGGCTATGTCTCACTAAAGAATTTTATTTTCCAATTACCCCATACTACTCAAAATGGACTACATATTTTGATTACAATTACAGAAAAATATGATTATCAGTAGGGACATGAAATTTAAAAGACATGAAAAAATGAAAACAATATGCTGAGATGATAGGATTATTTTCATCTTTTTTGGCATTGTTTTCTAACTGGTCAAGAACATACCTGGTGTCCATAATTGCACACCATATATCCCCTTCACTTGCTAAGTATGTGTTACTCTTTCTTAAGGTATAGAGAAGGAACATTACTTAAAGGGAGCACACAATAAATTTGGGGATGGATGGTTTTTGGAAGACACTGATGAAATGGTTCTTAAGTTATCTTTAGTGAAAAAAAAATCCATGTATGATAGAAAATGAATTTTGGAAGCCAGCACTATATAGCTTTCCTGTAAAATCAACTGCTTCCCAGATTTACTCATGAGCTTTTCCAAACTTGATTCTTGTCCAGTATTGCCTTCCTCAGTGAAGAGCATCACCATATATCCAGCCATGCAAGTCATCTATAACACTTCTCTTTCTCCCATCCACCAATCCATCACCAATTCCTCACAGTTTTACATTTTGAGATTCCCTAAATTTGTGCTCTTCTTTTTCCACCTCTCACCTGAACTACAACCGGTAACCTAACTGATCAAGCCCATCCACTCTTTCAATCTGTTTTCTCCTGCAGCCAGAATAATTTTTTAAATGATAATCTTATCATTTCATGTCATGTTTAAAACACCTATTAAGTATTTCTCATTGATCTCAAAATAAATCCAGGTCTACAAGGCCCCAAGGAATCTCCACTGGCAGCCTCATCTCAAGTTCTCTTAGTGGTCCAGCCACCTGGGGTTTTTGGTCACATTTCTTAATTGTGTCACACTCTCTTGGAAAGCCTTTAGCAGATGACGTTCTCCCAACTGATTATGTGCTTCTATACCTTAATCCAACCCCTCTCTTTGTTAACCTAACACCTAGTCATTCTTTATATCTCACTCCAAATGTCATTTCTATCAGGAAGTCATCCTTGAGCCTACATAATGTTGTCTTCTTATTTTCCACTCTTACAGTGTAACATGCAATTCCTTCTAGCACTTAAATAAATAAAAATAATAAATATAAACTATTTATTCATGTGATTATTTCATTAACATCTAACTCTCCCAGGAAATGGTAGGCCCATGAAGGTGAGGACCTGGTCTGATTTTGTTCATGTTATACATCCAGAACCTAGCACAGGGCCTGACAAATGGCAGACATTCAGTAAATACTTCTATCCAGTGGTTAAGTGAACTGAATAAAGGGTGGCACTGACGGTGACCTAATGACCATGGTAGAACGTGAAATACCTTTGTTCTCAGCTTCTTTGGGTCCAAACGCATAAGGTCAAGGTACGTTCTACATAAAAACTGTAAGTCACAGCAGCACTATTTACAATAGGCAAGACATGGAAACAACCTAAATGTCCATCAACAGATCCCTGGATAAAGAAGCTGTGGTATATTTATACAGTGGAATACTACTCAGCCATAAAAAATAATAAAAACAATGCCATCTGCAGCAATGTGGATCCAACTTGGAGACTGTCATTCTAAGTGAAGTAAACCAGAAAGAGAAAGAAAAATACCATATGATATTGCTTTAAAAATCTTTTTTAACAAAAGACAGAAATGAACTTATTTACACAACAGAAACAGACTCACAGACATAGAGAACAAACTTATGGTTACCAAGGAGGGAAGGGGGTGGGAAAGGATAAATTGGGAGTTCGAGATTTGCAGATACTAACTACTATATATAAAATAGATAAACAACAAGTTTATACTGCATAGCACAAGGAACTAAATTCAATATCTTGTAGTAACTATAATGAAAAAGAATATGAAAATGAATGTATGTGTATATGTATGACTAAAACATGCTGGACACCAAGAGAAAAATAATTAATTAAAAAAAAAAACCTGTAAGTCAGTGAAATTTGCCTTTCCATCTACTTGTTCTCCTTTTGGACTCTTCCTTCTCCCTAGTTGTATCTTCTGCCCTCCACATGTCCAGTGCCCTCTTTAATTCCCAACCCCTTAAAGACTTTTATTTCATTCGTTAACAAATATGGTGAGTCCCTGATACAGTCAAAGCACTGTGCTACCTACAGGGAATAAAGAAATAATAACGGTAACTTCTACTAAGAAATAAAAATGACGTCATCGTGGGTGGTACCCATTATCACGAGCCAGTCACCATCCTCGATGCTGCACACAGAAGGCCGAGACAAGACATGAGGTACAGCGCTTGCCCGTGAGTGAGCGGAAACCGAGACCAAACCCTCAGCAGCCGGCCTATCCTGACCCTCTCACTTCCCCTATTCTCTACTGATAACTTAATTCGGGGTTATCCAACACAGAAAAGGAGGCAATAAAACAGGAATGTGTTAAGAGCCATTTGTAGTTCAAGGCAGACAGGGACATCTGCGCGGGAGGGAGACGGCCGGGAAGCAATCAGGGGCACGTTTCAGGCATTTGTTTAGTGCAGCCCTCCGAACTGTGTTTTTTGAGAGCCACAGATTGTCAGGCAGTCTGTTAGTCTCCTGCCTTGAACCAGCACCGGGATGAGAATCAAACAAGCACTAGGATAACTCAGAGTTAGAAGGATCCCGCGTGTCATCTCAGGAATCCGACGGCTGAGTCGCGCCTTTGCGGTGCCTTGATCATCAACCGAACCTGCGACAGAGAAGGAGCGGCCAAAGGTCACCAGGGAGAAGCACCTCCTTCTAGGACCACGGATTATCTCCAATGGTTACTACGGCTCTAAAGCAGGGTGGGGTGGGTAACGTTACGCTCAGTATAGATGGAACTAAGCCTCACAAGTCATCCGACAAAGACAGGAGAGAGAATTCTGACTTAATTATCTCTGTCTTGAAAGCCTACGTTCTTTCGATTGTACCATGTCGTCTTATTATAATAGGAAACAATAAGGAATGTAAAATCTGCAGATCCCGGCTGTAGATTTTAGGGGACAGGAAGAACCCTTCTGACAGTGTCACTGGGGAAAACAGTATAGAGCACTTTAGAAAGAATGTTCTTGAGCCAAGATGCTGGTTGCAGAAACAGTAAATTGCATAGTTAAACTGAACTAACTGCTGTGTGCAGGGGAGAGGTGCTGGAAAATTGTACTGGAGCTAAAATGTAGACTCCAGAAACTAGAACCAGAGTTATCTTTGGGGCCCTGTGATTTCTATTTGTTAACATTACCAAGGGCATTGTTATGCACTGTTCTAACTGCTTAACATCTATTAATTCATTTAAACCTCACAACAACCCCATGACTCGGGGAAATGAGACGCATTCTCATTTCACAGTTGAAAATACTGAATTGCAGAAAGGTTTAGTATCTTAGCCAAGGTCGCTCAGAGGTAGAGTCAAAATCTGAACTTAGTACCTCTGTTTCCAGAGCATACAGTCTTAAGCACACAGTATACGCCTGGATCTCAGAGAATGCTGTTCATGGTGAATGATTTATTGCTCATGACCATAAAAATTTAGAATCAAATGTTAGTGAAGCCTGTATCTCAGCCAGTTCTACCATAAAGAACTACAATCTTTTCAACATATTTACTTCACACCTGCTATGCTCAAAGTACTGGGTACCATCCATGCAGGCTTCCTAACCAAAGCCAGAAGAACACAGCCATGTGTTTGCAACCTAACCATCATGGTTGTTTCATGACTAAATCTACTGGATATCACTCAACACTATTCAGCCAAAAGCAAAAAGAGTCAAGCATCTGACTGAATCAGATTACCAGTCAACAAAACAGAAATTCCATTTGAAAGCTATTAGTGTAAGATAGATGTTTGGTTGTTGGTGGGAAGTAAGAGAGAGGTCTTTGTGTCGTGACTTTTGTCAGTACATCTGTTTATGAAAATGACCACCATCCTGGCCCATGTTACCCAGTCAAATTAGTCTAGACTCTAGAGCAATGTTTTTCAAGGCCACCTGTTTCACAATCACTGGGAGTAATTGTTTAAAATGCAGACTTGTGTACAATCCTGCAAGGTCAGAAACTTTTGCAATGGGACTTAGGGATCTGAATGTTTAACAAGCTCTCAGTACTTTGTATACTCTTGAAAGTTTGAGAACCACTAGTGAGACAGAGGATGGGAAAGAGACTTTGTAATCACATTCAGAAAATGTTGAGGTCTGTAAAAGAGTAATTTGTACTAAACTACAATATACAAAGTAGATAAACAACAAAGTCCTACTGTATAGCACAGGGAAATATATTCAATAGCTTATAATAACCCATAATGAAAAAGAATATAAAAAAGAATATATATACACATATGTAAGTCCTAGGCTGTACACCAGAAACTAACACAACATTGTAAATCAAATATACTCTAATAAAAAAAAAAGAGTAATTTGTACTAAAGGATAAATTCATGGGCTCTAAAATTAGAAATTTTAAGTTCATCTGCGCTCAGAATGTAGAACACCATATTTTAAAATACAAAAACATCATTGTACTTGGGAAAATTACAACAATGAATAATTTAACTCTCTAAGATTATGCATTTAAATTCAGATTTCTAGAGAAATGTGTCAGAATTCCCTTCACTGCAACTAACAACAGTAAAGCCAAAGTGTTTTAGACAAATAACAATTTGTTTTTCTTGTATAATAGTAAGTCCAGAGACAGACAGCTGCAGGCAAAGGTCCAGAGCCTCAACTTTGCCATTGGGGAACTCCCTGACTTTCTGTTCCCCATTCTTAGCCTGGCACCTTATTGTCTCGTGATCACAAAATGGCAGCTTTTGCTCCAGCAAAGCATTAAAGTCAGAAGAAAGAAGAAAAGGAGGAAGGGCAATGCCAGTCATATTGGTGCCAATAGCCTCCCAGCAGGTATCTGCTTAAGTTTCATTTATCTGAGCTTAATCATAAGATCACAGTACCAGAGGCTGAAAAATGAGAAACAGAATAGTTATCATTGGTTTGGACCCAGAGTCAACAAACTACATTCCACTCCCATGGGGCAAATGTACCTGCCGTCTGTTTTTATAAATAAAGTTTTATTGGAACACCCACACACATCCTTTTTTACCTATCGGTGCTTTCATGCTACAAGAGCAAAATTGAGCAGTAATTGCAAGATAAATCTCTGGGCCCACAAAGCCTAAAATATTTATTATTTGACCCTTTAGGGAAAGTTTCCTGACTCTGGGTTTGGATCAATATGATCCAATACATGCATCTGGGAACATCAGTGCATTAGGGGTTCTGGTGGCAGAAATAAATATTGAGCAGGCAATCCCAGTATTTGCCACCCTGTGTGTTCTCTAATAACATTCTTGTTAAATTGCCCCATCTGTAAAAAAGAAGTACTCTTTATAAAGTTGTATCTACCTTAAGTCCTTTTTAGTATTAATTGTTTAAAAAAAAAAGTGAAATATTTAGAACAGTCCTACCATAAAAAAAAAAGGCTCAGTAATGCCGTTGGTGCCACTATGTACATGACACATACTGCATTAGCCTTGCACTTTCTTGAACTGCCACCTGGATTGCCTTTGCCTTTAGCAATTATTGAGAGTCATTCTTATTTTAAAAATTGTAATTACAGGAGTTGGATTTGTCCAATAGCCTTTCTACTGGTGGATTACAGTAAGGTGGACTTGAAAGCACGTTCTAAATATGTTTGCACATAGCAACTGATTAATTTAAAATTCTAGATCCCACAAATCGACTTCAACATATTTATCAGATATTATTTATCATCAACTGCAAAAAAAACTCATCACTTGTTTCATACATACAATTACTAGAAATATTCTCTTAAAAAAATTAGTGTCTTATGGGCCCTCTTCCTGGCATGCTGCTGTTTTCCAATGGGGTTCCAATCAGGCCTCATAAATACTTCATCAAGTCACACTTAGCCTTTAGAGTTAGCCTGAAAGTATTCTTTGCAAAAAGGTATTTAGGTACAAGATGCCAAAATGGCTGTGATATAATTTTTTGTATTTGCATAGATTCCTTATTCCTCATAGTCAGGGAAGAAATAATTATCTTAAATGTTACTTTCCTTATGAAATAAATTAAAATGTGTTACAATAGAACATTAAGAAAAGTTCTTTTTTATCAAGTATGAAAGCATAATCACAGAAAGCTGGTCCACTGTATGATTTCTTCCAAACTACAATACTAAGTTTTGTATTAAAAAGACATGGAGATCTACTTTCACAACATAATTTGAAACACAGAGAAAAAAATGTTACATGCTGAGCAATGAAATTGAATTTTTTTTGACTCTTAAAGGAGACCTATCCATTTCATTCAGGTCTTCCATATTTTTAAGTTAAAAAAATAGAAATCTACAAAATATTTCGGTAAACTCTGTGGAAGTCTGCAGGGGTCCAGGGACTGGAGTGACATTTTTTTTTCTTGCATTATGTGAATAACTCATCGCCTGGCCCCATCCTTATTTAGCTCCAATGAAATTATAACAGAGAGACTTGTACAAAAGTAATTCTCTGTCTACTGCAATCTCTCATGCTGGATTTAGAATTATTAATCAAAATCCAGATGTTGAATATAGAAGACTAGAAAGCATGAGGCTTACAGCTAAGTATTTAGAGATGTCTTTCTTTGTACTGGGGAAAATTCTCTGTTATAAAGCAGGTGACATAAGAAGGCAACTTCATCAGTAAAAAATTGGCCTGAACAGAAAATTGTGACCTTAAAAAATATCACAATCAACATTGACAGATGTCATCATAAATGCCATTGTTTGGGATATAACTCACTATACAGTTAAAAGAATTATGCTACTGGAGTATTTGCTCCATCACCGACCAACAGAAGCCCTTAGGAATTCTAACATGCAGCAAAAAACTTAAAAGTGTTCCAAGATATTGTTTTTCATCGAGACATTTGTACCCTTTTTTCTAAAACTAGCTTTCTCCACAATGTTGCTCTCATCAGTTTGCATCTCTTTGGGTCTGTGAATCTGACCATGATCTGCAGGCTGGTAGAGTCCACAGTTTCACTGAAAGACTCTGTTATTCTTTTGTAAATACTTACATATGTAAGCATTGCAATTTCGATACCTAGGGAAAGGTTTATGCTAAATCATAAAACAGGTTCTTCTAGAAGGAGAGCAACATCTCACCATCATTTTGGAATGTTTTCTCCACTAGCTTGATTAACCCTCCCCAGGGCTTCCAGTGGCTTTCTGCTTCCCAAGACCTCCTCTGTGGTACCCAGTCTACAACTTCTCTTCCTGAAATTTCCCCTGCTCTGGACGTTTATTTCATCCCTTTCCTTTTCTACTCCAATCGGCATCTTGCAAAGTGAGCCCTTGGACTACATCCAATTATATATCTTTAATTCATTTATAAATCATTGATTTGTGCCTCCCACAACAAAGTGATTAGCCTTCATGTGTTTTCTTTCCCAATGGCATTTCAAGTTTGATTAAGTTCATAACCCAAATAAGAAGTCTCTAACAGTACAATGCCAGATATTGATAAAAGTGAGTGAGCAAGATATACTGAGGCAGGAAAACCTTCTTGACAATAATCAATGAGAGCTGTGTAATCCAGCTATATTTAAAACTAGCCTTTTTAAAAAACAAGCTTTATTGAGGTGTTATTTACATACCGTGACATTTACCCATTTTAACTGAACATTCCAATGACTTTTAGTCAATTTACCAAGTTGTGCAACAATCATCACAATCCAACCCTCACAGCAACGTTATTCACAAAAGCCAAAAAGTAGGAACGAGTCAAATGCCCATCAATAAGCAAATGGACAAATGAGCAAACAGAACCTGCTCTTTTTAATGAGATCACTGCAGGTTTCATAAAACCTTAAATCTGATGGATATCATGTACTTACTTATCCTTAGGTTTGGAAAAAAATTGTTTAAATGGTTTGAAATCCTCCTCATTGGGAGTAAAATGTTTATCCTTTAAGAAAAAGACAAGGTTTGCAATGTTAAATATCACTGAAAAGTGGCAAAAGATCATTTCACCAACTACATTTCTACTACTTTCATTTTTGGAATGAATGTGTTATTTATTATATTATGTAAATAAGATGGTTTGTTGTTTCACTGAGCATCAACCCTATAACCCAGAATAAGACTCTAAAACATTGATTTCTTCCAAAGCCATGTCATAAATGGTTCCAAAAATACAGGACCCATCTATGTGGTCATCCAATTATTTCTAGACAGAATGCTATTTATGCTTTGAAAACTTAAATGACTCATAGTTGGCAAAGAAAGAGATGATGGAAATAAATGTAGCACTGGAAAATCGTTTTATGTGTCTTCTAGGATCAAATTCTAATAAATTACTGTAATTTGAGTGCTACTAGTCCCACTCTGGGAAAATCCTATTCACCAAAATCTGACCAAATTTTGGCTAGGAAGAAAGCTTTTATTGGATGCAATCTGGGCCTTTCCATTAGAAAGAAACAAAGATGACAAAGACTGCAATTGTTATATTCTCCGCTTCTCCCACATCCAAAAATACATGTCAGATAGCTTACATTAAAGAAGAAAAACCCACAGGAAAACACATCTACCTCGACATGACATGACTCATGTCTCTGCTATCTCTTGACTGAAAACCAGATGAGTCAAAAACTGAGTTTAATGTTCTTTATATTCTTCATTGTAAATTTTATATCTTCTCAAAACTCTCCTCTGTGTATGTTGGTCAGCATTTTGTTGTGTTTACCATGACTAAACCTAAGGCAAGTCTACTCTTGTCAGGGAATGACTTTACTTTTAACCACTTGAAATCTTGCTATCTGATTTACCTCTCTAAGAAATTATTTGATCAAATTTTTTGGTGAAGACTCAATCACTATTTGCAAAAACAATCCTGCCCCTCCCTAATGTCAGTGGGTGCTTTTCACTAGAAATTGTATTACTTCAAAAAAAAAAAAAAGAAATTACATTACTAAAGTGTGGTTTGCAGAGAATTTTATCGCTAGCTTGTTAATATATCCTGTCTCCATGTGAGCACAGCAAAACTATTAACATTATGGATATCTAAAGAAACAAAAAGGTATCACGCTCCTCTCAAAATGTAATGCCTGGTAGTTAATCCACTCCCCTCGCCATTTGTATCAGATTCCCAACAAATTTTTTACAGTTCACCGATCAATTCTGAAGATTAATCTGGTTAATCTCAGGTCCCAGTCTCTCCCAAGATCATAATTTTATAAAAGTCACAAGGTAAATAGACCAGTCAGACTCCTGGAAATCCCACCACCCCTGCACCATCCACTTGTAGTAAAGGTTCCAGATGGGCCAAGGCTGGAGGCTGTAGGCACATTTCTCCTTGACTGTCTCCCAGTGGCTGACCACACGGATACACATGACAGTCAACACCCATGCCCTCCCCTCCTCTCAAGGGAGACTTGAGGATATGCGCTTTCACAATGTAGAAAAGCCATCTCTGTTTAATTTACCAAAGAGCAGGAAGAATGACATCAAAACTGACCTAGACTATGATTAATTTATGTCAAACAAACACATTATGATAAAACAATGCCCCCTTTCTCTTGAGAACAGAGAAGGTTTGAAAGTGGAGTTAATAAGCCATCATGTCTTGTGATAAAGCATTCATAAACTCCTCTAGTATAAGATGGGAGAGCATCCAGGTTGGTGAACACATCCACACCAGGAGAACGAGGCACTCCAATTCCGTGGAAACAGAAGCGCTGCTCTTGGGACCCTCCTGGACTTTGTCTATGTATCTCTTCATCTGGCTGTTCATCTGTACCCTCTACCATATCCTTTAATAAACAGGTAAACATAAGTGAGTCTATCCCTGAGTTCTGTGAACCACTCTCAACCTTTGAATGACATTGTTACCAGATCCTGCAATATCATCAAATTCCTATCAACGTAAAGTTCTTTCAAATTAGCCCAATAATTGACAGGAAAAAGAAAACCCTGCTATGAAAAAAAAAAAAGTGGTTGCTGTAAATGTCTATTGAATGCTATTTCTGCCTTTAGGTGCCTAGCGAATACTACTGCACCCATTCTGGTTTTGGTAGCAATGTGAGGTAATGTAAGAGACTGACTCGCAGTTATCCTATCTCCTTATGCTCATAACTTAACTCAGCTTTAAAGTACACCATGTTTCTTCTTTAGAGAATAATAACTCTAAAGTTTTTCCTAAATAACCACTTTTTTAAAAATCTTTTGGTAAACATCAAAAATTCACATTAGAAAGTATAGAATAACAGAATCATAGAAAATTGACCATAATACCCTATGATGTGTGCATATTGTATATATAGAATCAATGGAATTTCTAGAGAAGCTCATTTTATATTGTTTGGTGATTTTTATACCACTTTCCCTTTTTATACTAAAAATGATTTTCATAAAATGATACTGTGTGGGAAAGATGATTCTGAGTCCCTGTCATTTGGCCCATTCCTTAAATTATGTTTCTCCTAGCTGTGTTAGGTTTCCTGAGTGATCTTGTGCCCAGTGGCAAACATGCCTTTTAACCAGTTATTATGCATAAGAATATTCATTGGGCATCAGTTGTATGTGAAAAACAGTGCCAAGTGTTGGGCAGGACACAAAGATAAAACATTTTCCGTGCCACTAAGAAACCTAAAATCTCTTAAGGGAGATGAGAAGGTGTCCAGATAAAGTCCAGACAAGGTATTTTGTGAGAGACACCATGCAAGTAGGATAAACCAGAGCCCCGAGAGTTCCGAAGGGAACTATTATTGCTCCTGGAAGAGAATGCTGAATCTTACATTTGTCTGTGTAAATTCCTATAGGGATGCGATTGATGTTCAAAATTAGCACCCATTAAGTAATGGGAATACAAATGGAAAAAAAATTAACTCAAGGATCTCTTAAGAGTTACAGATGCCTATTTGATTTTCAGGCTTCAAAAATCAGAGGCTTTATAACTTCCACTTATCCTTAGTCCTAGGATATAAGCAAACGTATAACAACCAAGTCTTCACCTTGCCAGGTTGATTTCAGTTATCGGAATGTAAATCTAAAACTGGAATTTCTGCAGAAGTGGAAAACAACCAGGCAGCGTCCTAAAACAGCCTTCTCTTCTGTGTCTAAACTGCCCTTACTCTCAGCTTATCTCCAGAGAGCTGATTCTCTATTTAATTACTGTTGTCATCTTCCCTAAACTACTTTCTTAAATTTCCTTATAGCCCTCTTAAAATTCAGTGACTAAACGTAATATATTAAAATTCTAATAAGAGCCTCTCTGTGCCTACTGGAAAAATCATTATAAAAGTACAGTGCTTACAGTTTTTTAAAACTGCATTTGCAGACATATGAACTCATTTACAAAACAGAAACAGACTCACCGACGTAGAAAACAAGCCTATGGTTACCAGGTGGGGGGGGGGTAGGAAGGGATAAATTGGGAGTATGAGATTTGTGGATACTAACTAATATATATAAAATAGATAAACAACAGCTTTCTACTTTACAGCACAGGGAACTATATCCAATATCTTGTAGTAACCTATAATGAGAAAGAACATGAAAATGAATATATGTGTATGTGTATAACTGAACCATTATGCTGTACACCAGAAATTGATACATTGTAAACTGACTATACTTCAATTAAACAAATTATATTAAATTAAAATTTTTTTAACTGCATTTGCCTTTTAACTCTTGGTGGTATGTCCCATAGAAATCCTCATTTATGGACAAAAATGTTTATTTATGGTATTTTTATAATATTAAATTTTTTCAGTATGTAGCAATAAGAAAATAATTAATGTGCTGTATGCCTGTTTAAAAATAATAAGATAATTCTATATAGGGTGACATGGAAAGATCTTCAAGACATAGAAAAATGTGCATATCTTATAGAGTTATATGTTTGTATACATATGCATACAAAAGGCCTGTGGGACACTTACCAACCTGCTAACATTGCTTTTCTGTGCAGAGGAGAGTGGATTAAGAAAGAAGGTGAAAAGTGACTCATTTTTACTTTAATATTTGTGTAATGTTTGACCATTTAACACCAAGCATATATTCATTGTCATATTTTAAATACACACACTTAAAAAACTTCATTAGGAAGAAGTCTTTTAATTCCCAATACACGTTGCAGTTTACCATTTGCAGGCTAAGACCAGCTATAGTCTCAATAGATCAAAACAGAGTTGAAATTTAAAGAGAAAATGTTTAAACTAATTCGCAAAAAGCTTGCAAGAATCTCAAAGCAAAAATTGCCTTGTTGTTGCTCTAGAATTTTCTAATTTCCTGATTCTAAGAAAAATGTTTCAGTGGGAATTGACTTCAGGATTGTAGAGCAGTGATGAAAGGGGGGTCAGGTTAGTGGAAAAACTCTGGATTCATTTTAAAAAAGGTAAGTCTATGTTGGCAAGTCACTTCTTTAGACAGTTTGCAAACTCTTCTGAAAATACAGAACTTGCTCAAAAGCTGGTCCCATTGAGAAGCCAGGGACTGAGTTTAGGAGAAGGCGATGAAGAGAGAGGAGAATGAGAAATAGTACAGAAGCAGGGGTGACTGATAGCAGGTGGCTTAATGCTTCCTGGGCAGGCAGGTTAGGTCCAGCCCTTAGTGGACAGTAACCGACCTGAACTGTTGAGTCGGAAGGGGTAGGGAGAAGCAGGGATCTTTTCTAATGGAGGAGAAAGTCTTGACCGCAGAGGTACAACTGGCATCAATGCACTTCTCTTCTTTGGTAGTTTCTATTTAGCCATCACAGCCTCAGCCCAGGAAGGACCAGCACTGAGAAATACACCATGGCAAGAAAAGGACAGAACAGAGATGGGGCACGTTGCTCACGAGACCGTCAAAAGTCAATGAGTCCATTGTTTGGCCACAGAGCGAGAAGCTGTGTGAACAGTTGAGAGGTAATGACACGAGCTGGCACTGGCTTTGAGTAAGCTTGCTCTCCTTGATGGGGATCAAAAGAAGAAAATTGATGGTGTCTGATTTCTTATTTCTTCATTATCTGGTGTTTTGTTATGACCAATCACTCTTTACTGAGCAGTTATTTAATTAATGATTTTCATTTTAATAAAAAAAGATACATATTAGTAAAGAGAGCATACATGTCCTTTTTATCAATCAATTTCTGCATCTCATCCATTTGAATCTGGAGGAGGACTAAATGACAAGGATATGGGACAGAATATGCAACACCATTACCTAGGGGTCATTGCCTTAATTTCCAGCCAAGACAGAGAAACAAACATATCTTCAAGGCCAGCCAAATTTGAAGGTCTACATGAATCGCTCAGTGACCTTCAGGTTTTAAAGCACGGTCATAAACCATGTGAATCTGAAATTCACAAAGGAAGGATATGGGGGGAAAAAAAAAAGAATTTGAGGCTACTTCCACCCAAGTTCAGTGAACCTGTTATCTAGCAAAACTTCCAGAGAACACAGCCTGATTCACAAAAGTAACAGTTGTAAAGATGATTTGGGGGCAAATACGCTTAACCTTTCTGCTGTAGAGACAGACTCCAAAGTCCTGATCCTCTGAAACACAGAATTAGGAGGGAGTTATACAGAAAAGTTCTAAGGCCTGTTTCTGCTTCATAGAGGATTCAATCCACCCCTCAGAATGAGTAAATTGCTAGGTGTTAAAAAAAAAAAAAAAGGAAAATATAACTTCAAACTCACCTGTAACAAAATGATTTTTTGCCATCTGTTTCTCATTCATTTACACTCAATTAATCAAAAAAAATTTAAGTTCCCTGTCAGCAAAGAGGATGGGAGCCTTTCAAAATAAACATTTAAGACTTCGTATTTGCAAACTGGGGGAAGAGGACAGTGTTTCAACCAGCAAGTATGACCTGCCCTGATATAATTTGTTTTCCTAACACCTCAAAATAATATAGTGCATTATTTTTTCACATAAATTTAAAATAGGCAACTGTCCTATTTTAACCTTCAATATTTAAATTGACAAGTGACATTTTATAAACCCCAATTTGTGGTCACCTATATTTTAAAAAGAGCAAAACTTCTGGAGGCAATCTGTAATGTTTAAAAAAAACTTCTAATGAATAATTTAATATGTGGATATCCACATAGCATCAGAGGAAAATATTCTGACTTGTACAGAATATAAAATAGAAAAATTAATATGACACATGGATAACACACTTTTAGTAAAATACAACATCCTTTCTATCTCTTAGATCCCATGTGATGTTGCAGTTGCTATAGTAACTGTATTTTTGTTCTGCAGGAAAATACTTATGTACAGAATGCTTACATTCACTCACCAAATTCTCGGGAAAAATTAGACCAAAAGGAAGTGATGAATTAAAATTCTCTGTAGAGAAGATACTCTTGCCCATTAATTTTAAAATTACCATCAAATATTTTTATCAAGCATGTTTTTTCCACACAAATATTATTGTTCTTCATAAATGTCATCTTCTTAGAAACAACAATGGCTGAGCTAGAAAGAATTCTTAACTTCTCCTAGCTTAGTAGTTTGCATGGAGAACAACATGTGAAACAGATTAATTACTTTCCTCAGTTGTGCACCATTGAATAAAAATGGTAGAAACATTTTTTTTTTATTTCAGTTCTAAGCTCCCAATGCACTGGTTGCTACCCTCCCCCAAAATGAGTCTTACAAACCGCCTCAGTGGCACATCCGTTGAATAAATACTCAACACACTACATTTGCCAACAAAGTCCTAAAATCAACTTGGTAAATGTCACGATCCTTAATGCTATTGTGGGAGAAATGAAGGGCGCTCCTTGAGTCCGTTTGGCTAGGACCGTGAGCGTACTTTGTTTCCCCAAGAGAAGAAAGAAGAGCAGTAAACCATTTTTGCAGAATGTCATTCTCCCACAACAGTATATGAAAGAAACATCTGTGACAAGAATCTCTAATGCTTTGCTCAAAGCCACGGCTGACAGTCAAAGAGCATTGCTCAAAGTGGCAAATCAATCCCATTCTGCCCTTCCCAGAGCATGACACCTAATTTGCTCTGTCGCACATGTATTTTCCTCACATGTGTGGAGACTGTGTCATTGATGTGGTGGCTTTCATCCAAGCCTCAGCTGAATAAATACTTGGCCATACAGTGGGCAAACTGGCATCCTTGAAAAAGTCTTCTGTCCCGGGCAAGTTCACTTCACCTCAGGGAAGCATTTTTCTAAGTTTTAGTTTGCAGTTTAGGTAACATAAACGGAATCTCTGAACACTGTTTGGAAAACCTTAAATCACCTGACACACATAGAGCACATTCTGTACTTTTGAAACCAGTTTTCTCGGTGTAATGCAATTTTTATGTGACTACCTGAAAACATAGGCAAGTCCGATAGGCAGAAACAAGTAACAGTATGTATGTTTCTAATCAAATTATTCCATTGCCGAACATGTACTTTTTTTAAAAAGCATAGGGAATAACTGTATTATGTACGTCTGAAACATGTACCATTGCCTTTTTTGGTAAACATTTTATTGATGTATAAAATATAACCCACAATACTCACAGATCTTATGTGTACAGCTTGATGAATTTTGCAAAGTGAATACAGTTGTGACTAAGTACAGAACATTATCAGGACCATGGAAGCCCCCATTATAACTCCCTGAAACATACAATGGCTTTTAAATTTGACACTAGAATCTTCAACCAATATGAAAATTCCATTTAAAGGATATCAATCAAATAATTAAAGTTCTAGTAAACGGTATGGGTAACATCAAGGTCCCTGTAGTTAATAAGGATCTCTCTCTCTATGTGTCTTCCATCAGGCTGCAAGTGATTCTTTTTATCTTCCAACACTCAGGGAAATCATCAATTACCATGACCTCCAAATTGCCCAATTTTTAAAATTCCACTGAAGTTTTATAAAAATATAGGCGTGGTAAAGGAATAAAGCAGTTTATGCCGTATCTTCCATGAATTGTTTTGATTATTCAATTTCCCTTCCTTCCAGAGAGCTGTAATGTAAATTCCTTTCCTTAATTTAAATTATACTTAAGAAGGGAGAATATATATTCTATAATTTTCTCTGTCTCTCAGATTTCTCTTCAATATAATTCCAAAAGCAAAAAAAAAAAAACAAAAAAAAACCATCTACTCTTTAAAACATTTAATAAGAATAAATGCATTCTGTCATACTCTTTGACCCACAGCTCAAACTTAGATGCTCTCTCTCCAAGATGAAAAGTAACTGATAAGGTCCCATGACCATAAGAAGCAGTCCAAATCTGTGTTAGCAGCTCTATCTGAAATCTCAGACTAGAATTTTAGTAGCCTCGCCAGGACTTTCAGGTAAGTTTCACTTACTCACTTCAAGAGCTCTTTATGTTCAGAACTAAATATCCCCTATATTGATTAACTAACCCAGAAGGCCAAACTTCAGGGTCATCTTTGGCAATGTCTTCTTGTCGGCTCTTAGATTCAAACAAATTAGTTTGAGTCTAACTGCTGTCTTTAAGTCTGTCTCCTACTGTCTTTTCCCCATGCTACTGAAGTCCTTACTGTTTTCTGGACATGCTACTTCATATGACATTTCATCTCTCCGGAATGACTTGTCCCTCTTTTGTCTTATGCCTCAGCCTTCAAAGCCCATCTTGAAATGGTTCCTCCTCCAGGGGCCATCCTTGCCCCAGCCCCTGCTCTGGTGCAGAACCATGTCTTCCTTTGCTTCTCTCATACCGTGTTTCACCCTGAATAATTACAGTCCTTTGTGTCCTCCATGGGAACAGGAACACGTTGGGCTGAAACAAAACTTCTTCATCTTTACATTTCCAATGCCTAATATATTACCTGACATATAATATATGGTAACAATGAAAGAATAAAAATAAAATAAAATAAAAATGCTCTCTCTAAAAAGCACAGAACATCCAGTAGATGACTTTGGGCAAATAACAATCTGCCTGAGTCCCCTTTCTTATCTCAAGATTAGATGTGCTATAACAAGGGGGTAAGAGAAGAGGTACTGCAGAAGTGGAGCCCAGTCTCACCAGCAGCACCCAAGAAATACCACAGGTGCAGAGTACTCGGGGGCTGGAAGCAACATGGGGCTGGGAATGAAAGATGAGATTATTACTGAAATACAGACAAAGCTTTGGGGCAAGTGCCCTGCTCTTATGACTAAGTACAGTTTTTATGCTCTCAAAAGATGGAAGCCTCAACTCAGACAGGCAAGAAGGATCAACTCAAAGCAGTTTTGAAAATTAAAGCATTCCTTTGGAAAGGGAAAAAAAGTGAATGAGTTGGATTAAATCATATCTCATGCTTGACGTACTATTGTCATTTAAAAACTGATCTTAGAAAACATTCATGCTTCACATACACCACACTGTTTGTTTCATTATCGTCCTTGGTAGGAAAAAAAAAAGTCCTTTTTTTCATAGCTGTATGGTAAGTGGCCCCAGACGTCGAAGTGAGTACGCAGTGCTAGTGACATTCTAACTTCTGGTTATTGCACGTGTGTGCCCTGGAGTGCCCTAGGTCAAGGTAGTGTATCTAAAGGTACATTTTAGACACGATAGTATAATTGTGTTTGAAATATCTAGTACAAATATGTTTGAAAGAGATTTGTTACCATACAACAAAAAGAACCAAAAATGTCAGAGATGAAAGGTCAGAGAACTTTTGCAATTACAGTCTGGAGCTCTACTCCACACATGACATTTGAAAGTGTGTAAAGATCATAAAGCTTCTTCCCTTACCCACGAGCCCAGATCAAGAACAAGAGGGCTTCAAAGGGCTTAGCAGAGATGTCCTCACTTCTTGCACACTCTCTACATCAAGGGATCCCAGAAATCTGCAATGTCCAGCCTAAGAGTCCTTTCTGCCCAAAAGAGAGGACTGAGCATAAAGGAAAGGTACAGAAAGGAACATAAAGGGCGGAGAACTTCCTCTGAATCACTCTTTACCCATAAATGGACCTGTTTTCTGATCCTCAGGGCCAAGGGTATTGATTTGATATAAATTTTCTTTAAAAATACTCTGAGGAACCGAAAGCCTCAAGTGTTCATCAGCAACACACAATCAGCCTGAGACAACTCAAAGAAATGCAACCAATTTCTGTAAGTTGATTTTCTTTCCTGCAACTTTGTGTATTTATTTATTAGTTCTAATAGTTTTTGGTGGAGTCTTCAGGGTTTTCCGTATATAGCATCATGTCATCTGTAAACAGCAATAGTTTTGCTTCCTGCTTTCCAACTCGAATGCCTTTTATCTCTTTTCCATGTCTAGTTACTGTGGCTAGAACTTTTAATATTAAGTTGATTAAAAGTGGTAATAGTGGTCATCCTTGTCTTGTTCCTGATCTTAAAAGAAAAGCTTTCAGCTTTTCACCATTAAGTGTGATATTAGCTGTGGGTCTGTCATATACGGCCTTTATTACATTGAGGTATGTTCCCTCTATACCTTGTCTGTTGACAGTTTTTATCATAGACGGATGTTAAAGAAACAGACTTACAGCCATAGAAAGCAAACTTACGCATCCTCTAATCTGCTGTTCATTCCCTCTAGTGTGTTTCTCATGTCCATTATATATTCTCTAGTTCTGATTGGTTTTTTTGTTTGTTTGTTTTGTTTTCTATCTTTAAGTTCTCACTGAGTTCATCCATTTTTCTCTTGAGTTCAGTGAGCATCTTTACAATCATTACCTTGAACTCTTTATCTGGTAAACTGCTTATCTCCATTTCATTTAGCTCTTTATCTGAAGTTTTGTCCTTTTTGTTTCGAAGGTATTCCTTTGTCTCCCCATTTTGCCTAACATTCTGTGTTTGTTTCTGTGTATTAGATATATCAGCTTTGTCTCCCAGTCTTGAAGAGTGGCCTTATATAGAAGGTGGAGTCTAATGATGCTACTGCCCCTGGTCACCATAACCATGTGTCCCAGGAGCATCCCCTGTGTGGGTTGTGTGTGCCCTCCTGTTGTGGCTGGGCCTTAGTTTCTCTGAGCATGGTAATGGGTGCAGCTGGCCCCTAGCCCAGCTTGCTTAGAAGTCTGGCGTGATCACTGCAGGTGCACTGAGGTGTGGGGTTGGCTCCCAGCACTACTGGCTGCAAGGCCTGGCCATGTTTGCTGAGTGCACTGGTTTGCTGAATTGGCCCCCAGGAACAGGAGCTACTTTGGCGGGGCACCAGTGCCCAACCAGGGCCACCTGCTAGGTAAGGCTGGGAGGAAGATGCTTTAGATGGGTACTGGTGCTGACCAGGGCGACCTGCCAGGTGGGGTGGGATGGGAGCTGCTTTGAAAGGGGCAACTGAGATGAGTGGGTTAGGCAGAGCAGGTCTTTAGGGGAACACGGAGGTGGGGAACACTGTGTTAGCTAGGTTGATGGAGGGTGACAGAAACGGCGCCTGACAATGCTGGGCCAGCTAGGTGAAAAAAGAGTTGGAATAAAATGGCTTACATCCTTAGATAAATTTTCACCAGATTCCTACCCATCAGGCACACACCCTATAATTTGTCAATGACTCTTCTCATATGACCCAGGTAGTTTTCAAGCTGTTGCCTCTGCACTGGGACCCAGAGTGAGTGAGTTTGTGTGCAAGCCCTTCAAGAGGAGAGACCCAGTTTCCAACAGCCCTCTAGCTCTCCTGGATATAAGCCCCACTGGTTCTCAAAGCCAGACATTGTGGGTGCTCATCTTCCAGGTGCAAGTCCCCTGGGCTGGGGAGCCCAACATGCCCTTCAGGGGTTGTAGTATCTCTCCTGTTTAGGGGTCACAGAACCTGGAGTGTGGGTTCTGAATAAACTGCGTCTCTGCCCCTCTTACTCATCCTGATGTGGCCTTTTATTTATATCCTCAGTTGTAGAAAATCTGTTCTGCTAGCCTTACAGCTGTTCTTAGGGGTAGTTACTCTACACGCAGCTGTAGTTCCAGTGTGTTCGTGGGGCGAGGCGATCACGGGATCTTCCTACTCTGCTATCATCAGCCAGACTCCCATGTATAAAACTGGGAACTTAAAAAAAAAAGATTCAGTGCAGTGTTTAAAATGAAAGTCAAAACGATGGTTACTTCTTGTAGGGTGTATGATCAAGAAGGGACATAGAAGGAGCTTCTGAATGATCAAAAGTTCAATTTTGTACTTGAATGATGATGACATTAAGGGAGTTGTTTTTCACTTGTTCATTTATGTTTCATGCACTTTTCTGTATATGCTGATCTTCACAATTACGCAGACATATATGGGAAGAGAATTCTTCCCAAAAGCTTCCTTTATTAATCTGCTTTCTAGGGCTCTGAAAGGAGTCTTGCTCATCATAATAGTCCTGCACTCTCTGAGCTATCTTCCGGTATCCAGTCATCACCACTTCCAATAATCCTTAGCGCTAACTATCTATTAACTAGCTATCTAGTTAGCTATCTTCCACCCTCTTATCGAATACTATCAGATGACCTCCAAAAGCAACAGGTTCAAAACAACTCAATCACTTCTCCCTGAAGCTTCTTTCCTCATTAGCTTCTCTCCAGATTTTTTAACCTGTGTTTGTTTCTTAATTAAAAGAGAACCTGACCTAAGCTAAGCCAATCAAATTCTTTCCCTGTGATTTTTCTGAATTACAACTAAGAGGATCAGTCCTTTGGGACAGGTGTGTGTCAGAGGTGGCAAGACTCAAGGATGCCCGGTTACCATATATCCTAGAAGAGAAAACCAGTCTGCGGGACAAGAGATCTCAGCTGACACAGAGAAAAGAAGTCACAACAGATAGAGAAACAGAGTCTGGCAAGAGTCAAGTCCTGTACACCAGATGAGGTTCTGCTTATCCTTGCCCTTCACGAACATGTGAGTGGCATTTTTATTCAATAAATAAAATACTACTCAGAGGATCTAGGTAAACTGCTGTTACTCACACTCCTCGTTGTATATGACAACGACCATGAGATTTCTGCATGAACAACAAATTACTGTAATATACCTATAAAATAATGATGGCTTTATAATTTATGCACAGTTTACCTCTGATACACCCAGAAAATTTATACTGTATTTTTTAACTTATGAGCTACGTATAATGCTTAGAGCTATTAAATTAAGTATGTAGTATTTACAATACATTTGAAAAAGAAGGAGATCCTGCCATCTACAACAATTGGATGAACCCTGAAGGCATTGTGCTGTGTGAAATTAGCCAGACAAAGACAAAGACTACATGGTATCACTTACATGTGGAATCCAAAGGGGGAAAAAAGTAAGGCAAACTCATAGAAACAGAGGATCGAGTAGGAGTTACCAGGAGTATGGAGACAGGGAAAATTAGTCAAAGGGTACAAACTTTCATTTATAAGTAAGTTCTGAGGATCTAATGTACAGCTTGGGGCTCATAGTTAATAATATTGTACTGAATACTTAAAATCTGCTAAGAGAGTACATTTTCACCGTTCTCATTAAAAAAGAAAAGGTAACCATGTGAGGTGTATATGTGTTAAGTAACTTGACTGTGGTAATCATTTCACAATGTATGTGTATGTCAAATCATCATCATGTTGTACATGTCATGTAATATATTACAACTGTATTTGTCAATTAAACCTCAATAAATGTGAAATAATACATATTTTTCAGGTTGAATGCAGTCTCTAATTAATGTTAATTAACTTAAGGGAACCTACCTAACATCTGTCTAAGAATGATGTCTTCATATTGATTTCAACAATTTGAACAAAAGCAGGAGATGGAGTTTCCCTTTTCTTGGAGCCATTTTAATGTGTGAATAAAATGTATATGTCAGTCTAACAACTGAAAAGTTCTACAAGGCAGAAGAAAATGAGGTAAGACTTCAGCTAAAAAATCAATAAAAGGAAAAGACACATTTTTAAGGAATAAGGAATAGACCTTAGAACGCATGCCCATTCACATCACATCATCTTATGCAGATCCATATGCTGTCTAATATTTACTTAAAATGGCTGATCTCCATAGCAACCAGTGAATCAAATGGTACATGAGCTGACTGTGAAGTGCAGATATTTGTCTTTCTTACAGTAAAACTGACTATCCAATAAACACAATTGATTATGCAACCCTATTGTTTTAACCTCATGTATGTGGGATAATAGATATTTTAAATATGTGTTCTCCAGCCTACAGTTGGTGGCATCACTATTGTTTTTCCATTAATTTAGCTTTCAGCTTTCTTTACTTTGATGATTTAAAAATGGAGATTAGCAAAGTTAAAACCAATGAGATTGATTTGAGTATGGAGTGTGGTCAGCAGAATAATAGCCCTCAAAGACGCCCGAGCCCGGGGGAGGGTATAGCTCAGTGGTAGAGCGTGTGTTTAACATGCACGAGGTCCTGGGTTCAATCCCCAGTATCTCTGTTAAAAAATAAATAAACAAACAAACCTAATTACCTCTCCCACTTAAAAAAAATGTGAAAAAAAAAGATGTCCAAGCCCTGGTCCCTGGAACCTGTGAGGATGTTACCTTACGTGGAAAAGGGACTTTGCAGATGTAATTAAGGGTTCAGACGTTGAGATGGAGGGATTATCCAGGATTATTTGAGTGAGCGCAGTCTAATCACATGAGCCTTTAAGAGCAGAAAACCTTTCCCAGTTGAGGTCCCAAAAAAGACATGATGACAGCAGAAAGCTCAGAGCGATGCTACGTTGCTGATTTTGAAGATGAAGGAAGGGAGCATGAGCCAAGCGATGCAAGTGGCTTCCAGAAGCTGGAAAAGGTAAGGAAGTTGAATCTCCACAGAGGAAGACTGCCCCACTGACACTGTGATAGTGTCAGACTGCTGATCTTATGGAGTTATAAAATAATACATTTGAATGTTTAAGCCACTAAATGACGACCTTGTAGTTTGACGTAGCAGCAGTAGGAGACTAGTAAACAATGTGTGACATTGGTGTGACTTCATAAAGAAAGGCAGGAACCAGTTAAAGGGAAGGGGAGGACGATTCCTGCACTGTCTCATCCATACTGCATAGAATGTAACTTGACATATCTAAGCAGAGCACATGTCCTTTCAAAAGGGTGATGGCCAGGACACAGAATTAGCAGGTTAGCATCCGTATCCAAGAGCCCTGGGACTATTCCAAGGGATTCATGAAAATTTGTGTCCTCTGCCAGGCTCTGTTTTATGCCACACTGAGCCTCCTTCAACTGCATAAATGACACTGAATCATAATTAAATGTGATAGCAGGCCCCAACCTGCCTGTCTTCCTTAAACAGACCACCAGGTCAGTTAAATACAAAATGTATTTTTCTTAAGACATTTTTAGGTGTGTGTGTGTGTGTGTATTTACATATGTTTTTAATAATCAGGAAATCCTTTCCTCAAAAAATTATTTTTCTTTCTGAAGAGCCTTACCCAGAGTGGCTGTGAGAAGAGGGAGGGGAGAGATTAAACTCTTTGAATTCATTATCTCCTTTGTATATGAAATGACTTTTAAGCAAAGACATCATCTTTTCTGAAATGAAGCATACAGTAGATGTTTAACAGCTTTTCTGGATGGTATTGGACAGAACTCTTCTTTCTCAGAACTGTGTAAGCAAGACTTGCTTTCTGGATCCTGGTCTAACACAACATGCTCTATGAACTGATGGAGTTAAGTCTTCAAAACAAATAATTATGTGCTTATTTAACCAAATGTTGTGTTTCCCTTTGCAATGAAAAGGATCCTATTTGGTTTCCTTTGCTGGTTTTTAACACTTTGTAGTTACACACTACTTCATCTCAACAACTTTCAGTGCGGTCCAAGAACCCCTGGTGGTCCCTAGTTTTCTTTCAAGGGGTCCAAGAAGTCCTCCTTTTTCCAATGATATATCCATGTGAAGCCAGATTTTTTAGATATTCTTCAACCTAAACAAAATATCCCGCAGACTGAAAGCAGAAGCAGATATGTGAGCCTCATTCTTCAGTTTGACATAGATTAAAGAAATCACAAAAGTGCTAGGCAACGACTCTTCTCACTGTTTTTTTTTAATTTTGGATAATATAGATGTTTTCTTACAGATGTGATTTCTTTCAATACATAATGATTTATTAACATCATTTCAAAATGAATTCATGCAAAATGCTTTAATGTATTAATTTCTAATATGAGAAATATTTATAGGTAGTATCCACATAAACAAAACGCTTTTAGGGTTCTCATTTGTTTTTAAGTGTAAAGGGATCCTGAATCCAAAAAGTTTGAAAACCACTGCTTAACCTCAGTAGTCCTCCCAACTCTCTGCGGAGAAAGGAAAGGAGGTGAGAGGTCAAGAGAGGTGGGCAGGGGAGGTGAATAAGGTTTGTTTCCTGGTATGTAAAGGTGTACAAGTGATCCATTTGGGGGCAAGAAGAAAATAATGGTATTTCAATGGTATATATTTTATATTGTCCTTTGCTCAATTTCTATATTGGAGTATATTTAATAACACACCCAATAAATTTCACCATGAATTTATAAATAAGTAAAATATCATTAAATGAGGGGAAAAAGTGTTTTACCCATGGGGTTCATGATTTTAAAAACCTGAAGACTACTGATTTATGAAAATAGATGACTTTGTCCATAGTGGATAAAACTCTAAAAAGTTCTTAAGAGAATTTTTAGAGTGAGAACTTTGATATAAAAAAACAAATATTTAATGAAGCAAATCAAAATCCCAGCAGAATCTTGCATATTCTAGCAGATCCCAAAGAAGAGAAGTTTTGTAGAAAATGTCAAATGTGCAAATGTCTGTTGTCTTCTTTGTCCTCCATTGTATCTCTTTGAAGGCTTTCCTTTCCTTGTGAAAGGGTCATTTCTTTCTGAAGACTTTCTGATAACCAGATTTTGCATAGTTAACTTTTCTTATTTCACATTTTCACTTTGGACAGTTCAATATCATAGCCATTTATTCCTCTTGGGGGAAAAAAATGAGACTGCTAGTTGTCACTGCCTTGACACAAATTTCAAAGTAAATTGAGAGGTCAGTTTGATTTCTTTAATTATCCTTAGTAAAAATTGAGGTAAATGCTTATAACTTTTAACAATAGTATCTTTCTTCGGTCCTTACTTTTATAATTCAATCCTAATCTACGTTGCCTTTCTTATCTCCCACTGCACACACTCTCTGAACCCATCCAATTCTCTGTCTTCACAGAGTTAACTAATTCCCTTTAACTATTTAAAAGCTACAGCCCTTGCCCTCAAAATAATTAGAGTCTGGTGGGAGGAAATAAGTATTGTCCCAAATAACTGGCATGAAACGAAAATAATGATCAATGTCTCAAGGAACATGAAAAGAATGTGCTTGTGGCAGAGACTGAGAGCCACCTGTACAATATCCATGTTCCCCTTCCCATTAACACCAGAGCCCAGTCTTCTGACCCACAGTGTTCTTAGGCACCCTTGTAGCTAGGTATGGCTTTGTCACTAACTTCATTTGCAGCTGATATGGCCATGGGGTGCTCTGCTTCATGTAATGAAAGCCAACGTTGAGTTGGATTCCTTGGCATGCTCTTTATAAGGGTGTATTTCTTTCCTTCCTGTTTCCTGCTGCCTGGAACTTGAACAAGATGGTTAGAGCTTCAGCAGCCACCTTGGATGATGAGAAAATCCCAATGGAAGCTAGGAAGGTGCAGAAAAATAAAATGAGCCTGAGTCTTTGATGACTGTGGAGTCATAAAAAAACAAGCATCTCTATTGCCTAAGCTATTAAGAAGGGAACAAGGAGGTTCTGTTATATAAAGTTGACCCTGGTCCTAAGTGATACTCTCTTGGAAATTCAGAAGGGAAAAAGGAAGGAATACTTCTACTGGGTGTCTTTAGTAACATCTGAACTAGACCTTGATAAATGTACAGAATTTTTTCATGTGGTCAATGCCAGGGAAATCCATGAAAGAGAAGATCTCAAAGAAAACGTTGCCCTCACAATATATCATATTTAGTGGAAAAGAGCACAGCAGCTCCCTCCTTAGATTCGGCGTACCCCTCGTCCTCAATTAAAAGGTCGTGACCCTCCACATCTCAATCTCCGCTAAAACAAACTTCAAAATCAGCTTCTTCATGATGGCCTTCCCACGCCACACTCAGTAACTCCTACAGAACCAAAGGTCCACTCATTCACAGGCAATCCTGCATCATTTGTTATTCAAAGATTTTGGGGTTTTTTTATGTCTTATCTCACAATATAGGTAACAGGCTTTCTGATATCAGAGAGTGTTCTTTAAGTCCCTAATTATGTACATAGTCTTTGCACATCTTGCAAGCTTAATCACAAAAAAGGCATAATTTTCAACCCTCCTCAAAATGTCTTTACGGTGTGGTCTGACCTGGCTCACATGCTGAGAAGTTGGGTAGAAGGTAGATGAACATATAAATAGCAATTTTATAGTGTCTGATAGCTTACAAAGGTTTCCTAGCCATTATTTCACTTTGTTTTACAATAACTTTGTGAATTAGGTCTCATCCATGCACTTTTTTATTCAACAAAATATACTTTGCTTTTGCTTTTTCTTTTGTGCCAGGCTTAAGGCCTACCAGAAAAATAGCATTAGGCATATAAATAATTATAATGCAGTGAAGAAGCACTGATGTAGAAGCCAGAGTGAGGTACCAGGAGGCTTAACTAACTGAGAATATAGCTTTCTGTTGGGATGAGCCTAAGAGTTCCAAAGAGGTAGTGATAGGGAAACCTAGTTGTAAAGGAAGAAAGGTACCTGGAAATCTGAAGAAAAAAAGGGGGGGGAGGCATTACAGACAGACAGAAAAGCATGTGTAAGGCACAGCATGGCCCATTTGAGGAACAGCAAATAATTTGGCATAGCTAAGGGCAGAGGAAGTAAGGAGGGAGTTAAAAGTGAGACTGGAGAGTTAGCCAGAGGCTAAAAATGAAAGACGCTTTATACTAGCTGCAGCATTTCTGTCTTATATTTTATGGCAAAGAAAAGTTGCTAAAGGATTTCAAGCAAGAGAGTTCTGTGGTCAGATTTACAATTTAGAAAGTTAATTCCGAATGCAGTTTCACAAAATATCCAAGTAAGCAACAATAAAAAATTTATAAGATGTTATGACACATAGCAGAGCAAAGTGGGGTTGAGTTTCCAAGCACAAAGGCCCAGTAATTCTGCAGCTGATTTTGCATATTAAAAGTTGTGTTGAAGTGTTAGCAATACAAGTAAATGCAACCTTTTTCAGAATTTCAAAACAACTGTATTATTGCCCTCCAAAAAGAGAGAGGAAGAGAGAGACTATGATTCACCAAATGCCGGTGTTTGTTAACAAATCATCTATCTTTCCTGATTTTTTTATATTTTTAGGTTGACTTGTTTATTTGTCCTTATGCCCTGCCATCAAAACTGATAACCAGCTATTTAAAGTCTTCACTTACAAGCTGACAAAAGGTAAGTAATTATGTTTTTCTTTCTCAATTGCTCTTTTCTTATTTCTTCTTTAAGAAAATATAAGAATGGCACTTGTATCCATTTCAGATGCCATCAGTAATACTTCAGGCAGCAGCAACATTAATCAAATGGAAAAAGAGTATCTCACTTTTTTTTTTAATACAGAAGTATTCAAAGGTATTTTATGACCTTTCACCCATAAAAATAGTTTAGTGCACCATGAGAATTTATTCAAGACTGGATAAAATGAGTTAACTGTCTAAGTAAGCCAGGGAGGCAAGGTAGAGCTTAGGTATTTCCTTTGCCAACCACTGTTTCTACACTAACATGCTAATGTACTTTTTGGAAAAATGCCAAAGATGATACTACAGACCTTTTTTTCCTCTGCCCATATGTTCTTGAGGAACCAGAGGATGAATTTCAGCTCTATTTATTAGCCACTTGTGCCTTAGGCAAGTTGTGTGACCTCATGCTGCCTGTTCCTTTAATAGCAGAATGAGGAGTAAATAGGTTAAAGATTAAATAATATATTCCATATTATTTTTAACAGTACCTGCCATAGAGTAAGTGCTCAACATCTAGGACTACTATTATTATTACTACTTCTATTATAAAAAATTTTACTTGTTTTTCTTCTGCCTGCTGGGGAATGAAGCCTTCCCTGTTGGGGAGAAATTCTGCTTACCTTAAAACCCAATCATCATTTCATTTATCAAAATTATTTTTTAAGGGTGCACTTAGTGGTTAAGAAATCTACTACCCTACAATGTTATCCTGGTTTTTGTGCAGATCTGTTACTTTAAGTGCCAAAACCAATTTAGAGTGATTTTAGATTGTTCCTATCCACTGGAGTACATATAAGCAAATATCTCAGAAAAAATGGTATCTAGACCCTAAGCTTTGGGGATTCTCAAAAATGGTTTTTCAAGAGCAATGAGAGTTGAAGATAACCAAACACATGTGGCAAAGGAAAAAAAAAATATGAGTAAGAACAGAAGAAAAAAAGACTTTTCATATTGATGTCATCATAAGTAGATTACAACATGACCGCGCTTACTACACGTGAAGAAATATACAAGCCCCCAGATATCTGCAGAGTACAGGAAGCTAGAAAAAGTGACAAAGCAAGTTTGAAAAACAATCAAATATAGTTTGAAGAAATAAAAGTTACAATAAAATACAATAAGTAAAAACATAACATACAAAATAATTATAAAAATTTGATACTATAAAAATGTAAAAAGTAAAATCTAGATGTCCATCAATGGATGACTAGATAAAGAAGATGTGGTATATTTATACAATGGAATACTATTCAGCCATAAAAACCGACAACATAATGCCATTTGCAGCAACACGGATGCTCCTGCAGAATGTCATTCAGAGTGAAGCAAGCCAGAGACAGAAAGAAAAATAACACATGAGATCACTCATATGTGGAATCTAAAAAACAAAAACAAAAAAACAAAGCATAAATACAAAACAGAAATAGAGTCATAGACATGGAATACAAACTTGTGGTTGCCAAGGGGGTGGAGGGTGGGAAGGGATAGATGGGATTTCAAAATTGTAGAATAGATAAACAAGATTTTACTGTATAGCACAGGGAAATATATACAAGATCTTATAGCTCACACAGAAAAAAATGTGACAATGAATATATATATATGTTCATGTATAACTGAAAAATTGTGCTCTACACTGGAATTCGACACAACATTGTAAAATGATTATAAATCAATAAAAAAGTTTAAAAAAAAAGAAGTTTAAAAATATGCTCAGTGGTCATGGTTGGCAGCAAACCAGGCACAGCAGTAAAATAGTAAAAAAGTAGAAAACTGGGAGGTTGGTCAAGAGAAAATGTCCAGAGAGCAACAAACAGAGATAAAAACATGGAAAATTAGAAGGGAACATAAAAGACAAGAGGTATTTAGTGAAAACTTCCAGAAGGAAATAATAATGCTTCTAAACCTGTATGCATCTAATTATATAGCCTCAAAAAAAGGCAAATATTGATAGCACTAAAACGAGGGACAAATGCACAGTTATAGTGGGAGATTGTGATATACCTCTCTCTTAGTCGATAATAAAATGAACAGAAAAAATAAGTCAGGCTACAGAAATTTTAAAATATAAGAACAAAACTGACCCATGGACATTATACCTTGCAACTGTAGAATATATATTTTTTCCAAGTACACGTGGAAGATTTAGAAAATTGACTGTATATTGTACCATAAAGTACATGTCAACAAATATTAAAGGACTAGAGTCACAGAGAAAATTGGAAAGGGGCACAAGGTAATTTATGGGGTTTTGGCATTGTTTTATGGCTCACTTTGGATGGTAGTAACATGAACAGTCACATTATAATAATTTATAAAGCTATATAGCTGTTTTATGCACTTTTTATGTGATTCATATTTCACAATATTTTTTAAATAGATCTGAACATTACAAAGTATGTTCCCTGACCATAATGCATTTATGTCAGAAATCATTCAGAAACTGGTAACTAGAAAATGTCCCATATTTTCAGAAATGAAACAATATATTCTAAGTATCTTGTGGGTCAAAGAAATAGCACAAAAGAAATTAGAAAATATTTTGAACTGTGTAAATAACAAATGCTAGATAGCAAAGCTTACAGAATGAACCGAAAGCAACGTGTAAAATATTATTATTAGCAGGAAATGCATATAAAATGTTGAAAATCAGTAAACTAAGTATATTAGACATCTATCCAAAGTAGTTAGAAAAATTATCAAAAAATAAAATCAAAGAAATGTGGAGGAAGGAAATGAAAATTAAAGCAAAAATGAATAAAATGTTTTCAAAATAGAAAATAGAAAAGACAAACAAAGCTAAAGTTGTATGTTTGAAAAGACAGATCCTAGGTAAGATTAACTGAGAAGGGAGAGAGACATGGAGGAGGTAAAAGAGAGAGGGAGAAAAGGAGAGAGAGAGAATATTATGAATGAATAGGAGAAATCACTGCAGATGCAACAGACATGAAACAGATAAAAAGGAGATGTTGTCAACAAATTTATAAGTTCATAGAAAACTGTACTTTTAACCAAATTTGACTCAAGAAGAAATGAAAAACGCAAATAATCCTTTAAAGAAATTGAAAATCAAGTGTAAAAATATATTTCCCACAAGGGAAACTACAGGCCCAAGTAATTTTATGAATAAATTTACCAAGCAGTCACTGAAGAAACAATTCCAGATTGCCGTGGATGGAGTTGTGTCCCCTCAAATTTTATACGTTGATGCCCTAACCCCCCAACGTGATAGTATCGAGAGATGGGACCTTTGAGAAGTAATTAGGTGTAGATGAGGTCATGAGGGCGGGGCCTTAATGATGTGTCTGTATATATTCTGGATTATGATGAGCTTTTTCATTCACCAGAGAACTCATGCTTCTCTCTCTCTCAATCTCTCACTCAATCTGATGTGAGGACACAGTAGAATGTGGCCATTTGCCAGCCAGAAGAGAGTCCTTATCCTACTCCAGCCACACTGCCCCCGATCTCAGATGTCCAGCCTCAAGAACTGTGAGAAAATAAATTTCTGTTGTTTAAGCCAACCAGTCTATTGTTTTGTCATGGCAGCTCAAGCAGACTAAGACACAGGCTTACACAAATTCTTTCAGAGAACAGAGAAACACATTATATCTCAACTCAACTTATATTCAACTTGATAGCAAACCTGAAGGACAGCATGATAAAGGAAAATTACAAGCCAATTTCAAATCTTACTTTGAATATAAAAAAGTGTATAGGTTATTAAGCCAAATTCATTAATAGACGAAGAGGATAGAACATTATGACCAACTTGATTTTATTTCGTAATGAAATGTTGCCTTAATGTTTAAAAAAAATCAATTAATGGAATTCATCACTACATCAACAAATGAAAGGAGATAAACATATTGTTAGCTCAATAGATGTAGAGAAAGCACTGATAAAATTTTAAACTCCATTGATGATAAGAATTTGTGCCACACTAGGAACAGAAGTGAAAGCTCTTAACCTGATAAGGGATACTTATAAAAAAAATCTATTGTGAACATTTTATTAAATGGTGAAGCTTTGAAATCTTTCCCTTTGAGTTGAAGAAAAAGGTTAAAATGTCTACTGTCAGAGTATCTATTCAGTATTTTAAAGGAGACCCTATTCCACAGTATAAAAAAGGAAAGAAAATAGTGAGGTCAGTCTTGTAAGGGAAAAAACCAAATTGTCATTGTTAACAAACGATAAAATTAAGTGTATAGAAAACCGAAAATATTCTAGGTTAATTAACAGAATTAATTTAAAAATTTAGGTTGTCAGGTTGAAATCAATATGTAGATATCAATTTAATTTTTATATACCAGCAACAAGTGGATATAGAATAAGATATATACAATTCCATTTAAAACAGAATTTAAAATATCAGCTATCTAGGAATAAATCAAATACAAGTTGTGTGAAACCTCTATAGAGAAAATTACAATAAAATTATCAAACTTTTTGAGAAACAATAAAGAAAGCCTCAATAAATAGAGTGATATACCATAAAATGTTCCTTCTAATAATGATGATGATGATCTAACATGTATATGAGACATTTTATGAGTTGCTCTGTTACCAGCATTTGCTCAGCCTAAAAACCCTACGGAATAAGTAGTTTATAGAATGTCCAGGGATTGGAAGACTAGGTATTGTAAAGGTGACAGTTCTTTCCTAGTTTATTTATAGCTTAAATGAAGTTCCAACTGAAATTCCAATAAACATTGTTTAGTTTTATTTTTGGTGGACCAGGAGAAATTCATTCTAAAATTTATATGAAAATGCAAAGGGCAAGAAATAACCATTACACACTTGAAGAACACGTTGTGGGAATTTGCTCTACTAGGTATCAGTATTTATAATAAACTAGAGTATTTAGAATTGTGTTGTATTTATACTGGGATTGGCAAATAGAAAAGTGGAATAGGACAAAAAGCTCAGAATAGAATCATGAATATATAAATATTTGATACGTGCCAGAGGTTACCACATTTTTACTCCTCTACTTACCAACAGAGGTCCTGTGAATAAACAGTGGCAGGAAAATTGGATATCCACATTAGAAAAAAAGTGAAATTGAACCCATGAATCATGCCATACACAAAAATAAATTCCAAATTTGTTAAAGATCTAAAGTTGAAAACAAAATTAAAAGATGTTTGAAAGATAATGTCAGACAATCTCTTCTGACCTCAAGGTAGGAAACAATCTCTTAAACAAAACACACAAAGCATTAGTGATAAAGAACAAGATTAATATATTTGAATTCATTAAAATGAATAATTTCTGCTCACCCAAAAATACCATTATGACAGTGAAAAAAAAAACTTCAGATTAAGAGGAGATGTTAAGAGGAAAAGGCCTAAATCCCACATAGAAATAAGAAAGAGATTAATGACACATTTTTTTTAAATGAGCAAGAGAAACCAGGAACTCCTCAGAAGAAAAAATCCAAATGAACAATAAAAATATGCAAAGGGATTCAATCAAATTAGAAACACCAATTAAAATCTCAATGAAATTGAAATCTCTACTACACCATATTAGCAAAATTTTTAATGTCTATAATACTAAAAAATCGGCAAGAAAAATAATAACAATGAAAATATATTTTTAAGGGGGAAGTTATTGGCTCATTGAAAATAACTCAAGAGATCATTGGAGGGAAGAAAATGCCCTGTAAGGGCTTGTTTCTTGAAGACTTAACTCTTTCATTTCAAGAGATAAGTTAAATATGAGTGATAGAGAATAGGAAATTCCCTATAGTCTTATCATAAGCAAGTATATGTTTTGCATATAATACACCACATCTCAGTAACTGTAAGGCAGTTCTTATCTTATACACAAGGACATTTAAGTTCAGAGAGATTAGTTATACTACCTAGCCCAAGATAACATTGCTAGTAAATCGTGAACACAAGTTGAATGTAAGTCTGCCTGACATCAAAGTTCACACACATGCATACAAGTCAGGAAATGAAACTGTGTAGCTAGCACCTCATTAATTTTTATTCTATTAAGGTTAGAGGACAGTTGGCCAAAAAACTTTACATATGATTATAGATAATAATTATTGTTGTATATATATTGTTTACATATTATTGTTATATATACACAAATTATTATATAAAAGTATATATATTACCAACAATGTATACATAACAATAATTTTACAGTGAAAAATGCCCAAGGAGAAATTACAGGATGGAATACTTACATTTAAAAGGAATAAAGGACTTTGTTTCTATTAATGGTAATTTGGAATCACTTTCCCACTAAAAAATAACTAAAACACTAGATCTCATATTTTAGAAATCTTTCAAATCTTTTAAAAGTATGAAGAGCTAACAATATAGTAAGAATTACTAGCCCAAGATTCAAAGAGATAATTCTGGCCCTCGAACTGTCTTCATTCGTAAAGTGTTTGCCAATCCTGAAAGGTAGGAAAGCTGCTCTTTTGGTGACATTTAGAACTACAGACAATAGTTACAGTTCAGGGTTCATAAAGGGGAGGCATTTTGACACTTAGACTTGGATTCAAAGACCTGTACACTAGGAATTGCATCTGAAGTAAGCCAGTTCTACAATGGATTGCTGCCTAGCTTCAAGTCATTTCTGCACTGCAGAATGTATCAAACTCTGAATTTAGATTAAGGTGCTCATGGATTGTTAGTGCTCCCATATGCCAAGAAAAGGCAAAGAAAATCCTCTTTGGAGGAAGATATAAACAAGAAATATTTTCTACAAATAGGCATTCTAATGCAATGACCAATACAAAATCAAAGATAACCAGACACATGTGAAGACATAAAACTATTGGATAGGCATAACTACTACCCTTGTCGTCTCTAAAACTAAACAGGAAATTCAACGGAAAAAAAAAAAAAAAAGAGCACAAAAGTAGATCATAAGTTTTACTGGTAGCTTGATATTTTCCAAAAAGTTCAATTACTTTTGTCAAGAAAACCACAAAGACTAGCACTCAAGGCCTCCAGACAGAATACCTACTGGCTTCAAATAGTAAGTATAAATGGCTCTGCTGGTAGCCTGATTTCTCCCCCAAAATTCAATTACTATTGTCAAGAAAACCACAAAGAATATCATCCAAGGCCTCTGGACAGAAAACCTCATGGCTTCACATAGTACAATGGTCTAAGTTTTTCAGTTATAGATCAACTTTAAAGAGTTTTGGAACATGTCATTATCATCACATTTCTATCACAAAAACTTCAGTCTTTGTTTCCAAGTAAAATCAAGCTTCAGTTGAGAATGAACAGGTTTCCAAATGAAGCAAGAACATTTCCTTTACATTTCAAAGAAACTACAATGAAATCAAAAGTTTACATGAATATTCCATACATGAATGAATTCAATGTCTACTTAATAAAAGTTGTACAGATTCCTAGTTCCCCTTCACTTTATCAGATAATAAGATAAATATACTTAGCATGGAATTTATATGCGGTGATGATTTGGTGATTAATATTATTTCCTACTTTTGCTAAATTATACCGAAATATATTTTACTTTATGTTATGAAGAAGTTATCTATGACCTATGGAAATAGCACATAAAGTAAAACCCTTCATAAGTTTCCATGGCAAGCTATTTTATCAGATAGGAAAAAAAAAAAAAAAAAAAGGAAGGAAGGGAAGAAGAAGGACAGAAAAAGAGAGAAAAGAGCCTGGATAGATTGTTCTCTGAAAGTGACTAGGAAGTGAAAAGAAACCCATTCTTTAGTCAGACAAGAGACTGACCCAAACAATTTTAACTTCTGTTAATTCATTTCATCCAAGTTATATGTCAATTAATCAACTGAGTTATTACAAATCAATTATTTTTGCTAGTTCATGCCAATAAGAAGAATTACTGATTTAGAAAGTCCTTACATCCTTACATTTCTTTATATCATTCCACCCATATGACAATAAACTTGTTTTAAATCTAGGAGCATTTGATCAGAAACAACTTCTATTTGTAACTTTAGTTAGCCCATAAGTGCCCTTCAAAAACTAAATTCTTCAACAACTTGAAATATGTACCCTTTTGTTTATCAAAAATAAATTCCCAAAATAATGAGTAAACAAATTTGAAAATACAGTCCTTTGCTTTGCATACAAGTAGATCTTTACTGGTGATGTTGTCGTAATGAAAACATTAACGTATAAATGTTACTTTAGGAAATGAGACAAAGCAATAAGTTAATTTTCACAGACTTAAAGCAACCCCTCCCACCCTGCAAAAAATCTGGTGTTGTCTACAATACTACTTGTTTAAATCATTACCTGAAAACACATCATACAGGTAGCAGCCTTTGCAATTTGCTATTTGTATCATTTGGGGGCTGGAATTAATTTTTTAATCCCATAGAAATTTTATAAATAAAATAGCCTACCTAATCAACATTCCCATGGAGACACTGAGGACTAGGGGTGGGGAACTGGAGGCAGGGACAGATATAATGAGAGCAAATGAAAATGTGTCTTAACTTTGGTGAAATTTACCTTTACTACCATAGAAAATAAAGTGTATGTAGCTCCAACATTTAAGAAGGATTTGTTTTACAAAATGAAAACAGGTGTAGGTTTTCTGGATTTTAAAATATATGCCATTATACAGTTCAAACAGAAAAGTATGACAAAGGATGTTAAACATTACCTGCAATTCCATTACCAAGGAAGATTCACTCAGCATCTGGGGGGACACGATATTCAACATCCCTCAATACATGCAAGTGTAATTATAATGGACTTAATCTAAATGCTGCATTTTAGTCTACACAGTTCACTCAAAAACATTTTATAGAGAGCTTTTCTTGCCAATAAATATAAATACAGAGTATCCTTTTGGGTAATCAGTTTTCTGTTATGTGAAGACACCACAATTTATTTGACCACTGAACGAATATTTGCTATTTGCCACCAATTACCATGTTGCTATTCCAATATTTAAATCATCTTTTATACTTATCCAGTCATTTCTTGAGAATAAATTTCAACAAGCAAATTTGCTGGATCAAAGTATGTACAAAATTTAAATTCTGATATAGACTGTCAAAAATTTTGCACCAATTTATATATTCTGCAGCTCTGGAGAGTGCACATTTTCTTTATCGTTGCTAATACCAGGTCTTTAAAATATCTATCTTAATGTTTTTTCCTCTAAATTAATGGTCATCATTTTTTACTATTTTGATTTTTTTCCTTTTATAGAAAAGTTGATCATCTTTTCATCTGTATACTGCCCATCTGCATTTATTCTCTTGAAGTCTTAAAGTGAATTTTTGATACACATTTTATCTAGGGAATTCTGAAATTTAATTTTTAAAAAATTCTACAGAATTGGCACACAAATCTGCCTTTAATAAAATAACACAACTGTATACCAGTGAAACATATGGCTAGACCAGAGTTGCATCTGGTTGCCCTATAAACTTTGTTTTGAATCAGTTACTTACAAATTAGCTTATTTCAGTCACACTTCTTCACCACTAACTTGACAGGCAATTTTTAAAGAGAAGAAATGTGTGATTCTAGTTTCAACTTTTTTTTTTTTTTAAGTATTTCACAATTGAAGGCATCTCCATCAGTATTTCTATAGAGGTTTTTAACTACATTTTCTTTCACAAGTGCCATAGAGCTATCTCTTGTGTGTGCTTCTTGCTTCATGAGTAATAGCAATGGCCAAGTTGACACTTACAGAGTCCCTAAAGCCAGACTGACATCTTTCATCTATCTCAAGCTGGAGTCAGAGACATCGAGAAGAGACACAGTACTTCCCTGCCATCTGGGCCACCGTCAGCACTGCTCCCCTGCACCTCGCGATGTGCACCACTGGGGACTTCTAAGGAAACTATCTCTTCCATAGTGCAGATCTTCTCTTGTTTCCAGACGTGAAATCACACCAGACTAGTCATACTCTGAACAAGGTCCTGATAGTTCCTGGATGTCTTCTACTTCACCAATACCTAGAATTGTTCACCTTTTAAAGGGTAGCAACTATTCATAGTTAGGGTTGTTTAACTACTAACTTCATCCGTTTTCAGTTTCAACATGGTTCTGCCTCATCTGAGGAAGTAAACAAAAGGCAGCTTCCTGTTAGGGCAGACCCTGCACAGCTTCTGTTATTGGCCTCCCTTTCCCTACATCAGACAGAAAGAAAAACAAGACTCTCAGCTGCTACTCCAGGTTTCCAAAGATATGGCTTCTGGAAAGCCCTGAGAAAATCAGAATTCAGAGAGGAAAATCCCATTCGCCGGCCATTGTTGTCTGTGTCAGTACCTTAAGGCTCTAACCTTGGGCTCAATTGCCTCCTGGGGCTTCTTTGTTACAGGGGGAAAAAACCATGTAGAATAGTCTTCTCCCTTTCCACAATCCCATTTTAACGAGAACATGCCTGTTTTAGCAGACATCTCTTTCTGAAAGAAAGTAAATGCTATTTTAAAGTTTGTCTCCTGAAGGGGGGAAGGGAAGGATAAATTGGGAGACTAACTACTATTTATAAAATAGATAAGCAAGGTCCTACTGTATAGCACAGGGAACTATACTCAATTGCTTGTAAAAGCCTGTAATGAAAAAGAATATGAAAAGGAATATATGTATAACTGAAACAGTATGCTGTACACTAGAAATTAACATAACATTGTAAACCGACTATACTTCAATAAAAAAAAAATAAAAATAATTTTTAATAATAAAGTTTGCCTCCTGTTCACCCTCCTTATGAAAATAGAGAAGGAAAGATTCACTTCCAGTCTATATTCTGTTAAAAAATTAGTGTTTAAAATACAATTTCTACTCTCCACACTTTTTTTTTTTTTTTGGCCTTTTCTCTACTTATTTATATTGAGGTAAGTATCTAACTTGGTTGGATTTATTTTACTCCCAACCTGGAAAGTTAAAGTACAATTAAGAAATGTGTATTTAAAAAATTTAGTCTACCTTTTTTTCACTGCCAAGGGATAGAAATATTATATGGGAAAAAAGTTGGATAATAAAATTGTGAATAACTCATTTCCCTCAAGGCAGAAATAAACTTTAAAAATTGACTACATAACTAAAATTAACTTAAATATAAAAATCAATTAACTTGGCCTTTGCATTGAATTGTCCAGCTGCTTCATGAGAAATGATGCCCTGGAGGAGGGGAAAAAGAACAGTTTTCTTTACAGTATGAAGAAAAGCATGATTTCTGAGTTCTTACTCCCAAGGACATGAATGTTCACTTTGACTTCATAGAATGCTGCACTGTGTCTGTTTATTCATGTGGCTTAGTTTAATTGCTACTGTGTTGTTTCTGAGGTACTTAAAATTCAGTAATGAAGACTCACATAATGAAGTATTATGTAGACTAATTAATGAATATATAAAGCCACATAATGCCACATAAAGTTATCGCAAATGCCAACTGTTATCATCATACATGTCAGACTTAATTTTGCTTCTGAATCCACTGAGCGGGGCTCCTAATTCTATCTTCACCACGATATGACATGGTGATAGTCCACAGCTCCTCCCCAGCTCCTCAGTATAAGAACCTCCTATCTGGCAGAAAATCAGAGACAGAAACTGGATTTTGAATAAAGAAAGCCACATATTTAATTTAAAATGATGGTTCTGTCATTGCCTACCTCTCTGATTTTTGCCTAATGCATTTGAAATTCATTTGTCATGAGTTTTTCAATGAGAATCGGAATATTCTCCTACTCAACACATACCAGCTAAATGTATGTCACATTCCAAGGCACTGGGGAGACAACAGTGAACACAGCGCAGCCCCAATTTCAAGGAATAAGGCAGGAAGGTGATTGATTTTGACAGATATGCAGAATATCTGCATTCATATGGGTCCTATCCCTCAAATCTGAGGTCTAGGAGTGTTACGTAAGTACAATTCAGTTTCGTTGACTTGGAAGCATTTTCTTTCCAGATCTCTACCTCAGTTACGAAGCCTGGCCAATAAATGACTTCTGACACTTCTAAGAATTGAATCCACCCTCCAAGTACACAACTGTATCATGAGTCATTCAGATGTGTGTCAGCAGCCCTAAAAGGAATTTCAAAGAAGGATCTTAAAACTGGAGCCAATTGGTAGTATCTCCTACATGCTAGGCATTGTGCCAGTTCCCCTAGAAACAATATTAAATTGAATCTTCCCCACAGTGCTATGAGTTGACCCTGTAATATGCTGCCATAGTAACTGGTTCTTATCTGCATCGTGGTGCTTCATATACCCTACCTCCTACGTGATTCCTTGAGACAGAGGCTGCGCTGTATGCACTGTTGTCTTTCCCAGAGCCTAGGGAAGGGGAAGGAGCATGTCATAACATCTGCAAATAGTTTTACAACTATTTAATTTTACATTAAATTTTAAAACTCATGACACTGAGTTTCAAAGAGCTTAGGCAAGATCAGAGAGCTAGAAAATGGCAGAACTATCACTTAATTTTTTTTTTCCTAATTCAAGATCTGGCTTGTCTCTGATATTCTGCTAAATAGAGGTTCCTATACTAGAAGCCAGGCAAGAACTGTGATCCATTGACATAAACTAAATGAAGCAGTGAAAATAGCATTAGGTATCAAGTATTATGGCTAATTCAAAAATGAAGACTCCAGTTGGGGTGCACTCTGCTGTATTGCCGTGGAAATACAAAACGGTACAATCACTTTGGAAAATAGTTTGGTGGTTTCTTACAAAGTTAAGTGTATATTTACCTCATGACTTAGCGATGCCACTCCTGAGTATTTATGCAAATGAAATGAAAATCTATGTTTACTTAAAAACCTGAACATGAATGTTTATAGCAACTCTATTCACAATCACCAAAAAGGGAAACAACCCAATACCCTTCCATTGCTGGATAGATTAACAAACTGTGCTACATCCCTACAATGGAATACTACTCAGGAATAAAAAAGGAAACAACTACTAACACATACAACAACATGGATGAATCACAAAGGTATTATACAGTGTGAAAGAAGTCAAACTTAAGAGGCTACATACGTAAAATTCCACTTATATGACATTCTGGAAAAGACAATACCACAAAAACAGTAACCAGAAAGAAACTGTCAGGGACCACAGTAGGGGCAAGGGTTGACTATAACATGATATGAGAAAATTTGGGGAAGCAATGCAACAATATCTTGATTATGATGATGGCTATATGACTGTATACAGTTGGCTCTCACAGTACTGTACAATAACGAAGGCCAATTTTACTGTAGCTCTTAATTTAAAAAGAGCAAAAAGTCAAGAGAAGCAAAAAAATAACAATAAGTAAGCATACACTCACTGTAAGACCCTGGAATTCCACTCCTAGGTATTTACCCAAGAAAAACAAATACATATGTCCTGAAAACACCATTATGAGGAGTGGTTAGAAGAATTTAAAAAGTACTAAAATTGGGCTAGGAAGAGAAGGAAGACAGGGCTAGTGTGAGCTACTTCTCACCTCTCATCACGGGAAGACAACTGATACGTCTTAAGTTGACAAATCAAAGACTTATAGGAATCTGCACATTATTTGATATTAATAGAGCTAAGTCAGAGAAGAACTTAAACAGAAGCAATTAAAACTGTTGCCTCTAGGGACTGAGACTGAAGGCAGGGAAGGGTGGGGAAGAAAGCAAGTCCTCTTCAAATATGTGTTCTTTACTATTTGATTTTTTTCATCAGGTCAATATATTACTTTAATTAAAATTCTTAAATTAAGAAAATTTAATATGTTTCTCAAGTGTGCTATCACATTAGATAGCACTTTTTCCACACTAAATCTCATCAGGAAACCACATCTGAGGATATATTTTTTAATTGGCAAGTAAAATTATACACATTAAGTTTTCAGCTACACCTGAGATATAAATTGGAAATCATAATTACTTATGAGTGCCTCTGCACATTTAAACTTCTACTAGGCACCATACAGTGGAGTAATTACAGAGTCAGAGGTAAACCCTTCAAGAGGCTCACTTCCTGGAAAAGAAAATATTTTAGGGAAATACAAGAATGCTTGCTGAGCAACAGTCTCAACCAAGGTGACTGATGTCAAGGAAGGACAAACTTCCTCTTAACCTGGAAGGATGATAAGGCAAGCTTCTCTTCTCGTCCAAACAAGCCAAGGCCAGAAGAGAAGGAAAATGGGTTCCAGGTGTGAGTACTCTGAGGGAGTTTTATATGACACAAAGGAAAGCAGAACACATCCATTTTCCGTTCCTCCCAGCTGTTCTAGTGGCGTCAAGTGCTGCTGTCCTGCCCACATACATCTGCTGGCAGAATGGCATCTGTAGCTGATTGCCTCCAGGTGTGTGCCTGAAGGAAGCTCCTGAAAGTCAGTGCAAACTGGGAACCTGGCCTCCAGGACCAGATGCGGGTCTGCAGAAACCTGCAGACCTCTGCAGATATATTTTGAGAAATAAAGTTGAGATCAAGTTCTGAAAAACAGAGATGACATAAATTAAGAACTTGGGAAATTATTTTTAGGACATTTTATATTTACATATCTAGAATATTTTATTTTGTATAAAGCTTCTGTGTGGCTCATGAATAAAAACTTTGGGTTCTACTTCTTCTCAAAGATGAAACAGTCTACCATTTTTGCCAGACATTTATTATTTGCTACAACACCTGATCTAGATGTTAAGAACTCAGATTCTGAAGGGGCAAAATCCATATAGAATGAAGCAACTATGGAAAACTCGAAGACTGAATGACGGTGAGGATTATTACCATGTATTTTCTAATAGTGTGCTCCTCTAATCAAAAAAAAAATTGTCAAAAAACAGGAGAAAATATCAAAATGTCATATTTATAAACACTTGAGTCAGCTTACTTCTTGAAAGATATTTTTCCAAAGAGCATTTTTTCCTGAAATGGCCTGGATTCAACTAGAGAGAATAAAGTGGAATAGACAAATTTTCTTAATCTTAAATAGAGATGAATGACATTTACTTGTGTATCCTGATTGTCCCCATGAGGGTGCTCTTATACTATCTTTCCATTCTGTCACGTGTTCTAGAAGAGTTAATCTGAAATCACAGCGGTAGTCAAATTCTTACTTTGTTGCATAGTATTAATTATATGTGTGTATACGCATAGCCACACACTTTTTTAAATGATAGCAAGCTATCACAAAAGATGCATTTCTGCTTCTGTGCCTCTTCCCTAATAAGCATTGGACATTTTTGATATTCAGTTCCAGATATTATCTATTCTTGCATTTATTTATTTACTATTTGTTGAGTATGAATTTTGCTAGTACTGGCCGGAAAAGAAGTTGAAAACAAAACAGATGCTGATTCTGACCTCAAAAATCCTAGGGTCTGACTAGAGATGATAAAATATGTATAAAACCCATAATGTAGGTAAAAGTACAAATAAGAAAGATTCTGGTGAAGCATTAATGGGTAAGGGACTAGAGATGTTACTTCTAGACCGAAGAGTCATAGGATTCACGGAGAAGTTAGCATATAGACTGGGTCGTGAATATGAGTAGGATTTAGGAAAATGAATGTGACAGAGGCATGATGTTATAGGCAGAAGGAAAAGTTTGATTTGTGGTCCCATGTTTTGTTTGCAAAATCTCTAAACTAAGCAGAAAGAGTAGATTACCACAACTTATATGGTAATTAACCATTGGCACCAGAGGCAACAAACACAAACGTTACCTGAAAGTCTAATGTTGAAGTGAAGAAGTAGCACTGCAGTTACACGCAGCATTCCATTAGAGATCCTAGCTAACACAATAAGACAAGAAGAAGAAATAAGAAGTGTGAGAACTAAAAAGAAAATAGTCATTATTCATGCCTGATATAATTTTCTAACTGGAAAATGCAAAAGTAACTACAGACCAACATACAAAAACCAGTATCTTCTTTTATAGCAGCAAAGACTAAGGAGTAGGGATAATAAAAGTTGGGTCAGTGCTAATAATTCAAATATATTACGTACTATCTTCTAGGCATGTATTATCTCAATTGCTCTTTACAACAACCCTATTAAATAAGTGCTATAATTATTCCTAACTGAGAGCTACATAAATTGAGATAAACATAGTAATTGGTAGAGGCAGGATTTGAACTCAGGCCCTTGGATCCAGAACCCAGATTTCTTAACCACTATCTGCTCTACACTAAGGAAAAATTCCATTAACAACACTAGTATAATCAATAAGGTTGTTAGGAATAAATCTAACAAAGGGAGAATGAGGCCTGTACAGAGAAAATTATCAAATTTTAAGGAAGGACGTTAAAAAGCCTTTAAAAACTGGGGAGATATACAATGTTCAGAGTTGAAAAGACTCAATAGCATAAAGTTGCTATTCCCCATATTTGATTTATGGATTCAGTGCAAATCTAATCAAAATACCAACGAGTTTCATTTCAATAGGCTTACCCTAAAATTCACATGAAAAGCAAATAGCCAAAAATGGTCAGTACAAAAAGGTAGAACTCTCTCTAGTACCTACTGAGACATAATATAATAATACATTAATTTAAATGATGTGGCGTTTGTGCACACAAAAATCAATAGCTCAATTAAATAATATGGAGAGGCCAGGGAACTATATTCAACATCTTGTAGTAACTTGTGGTGAAAAAGAATATGAAAACGAATATATGTATGTTCATGTATGACTGAAGCACTGTGTTGTGCACCAGAAATTGACACAACACTGTAAACTGACTATACTTCAATAAATATATATATTAAAATAATATATGGAGAGGCCAGAAACAACCCTACACAGATCCGGGAATTTGGCAGATGGTATTATAATGCAGTGAATAAAGGATGCTCTACTCAAGGAAAGAGGCCCAAAAAATTGGTTATCCATGTGATATAGAATAAAATAAGATATGTAACACACTCTAACACCTAAATAAATTCCAGATGAAAAAGACTTAAATGTACCTCATGCATGAGAAAAGAGGAAAATACAGTGATGGTTTTTATGACCTCATGATATGTAAAGTTTGTTTAAATAAAATGTCTCATAGAAGAAAATGTTGATGGGGGCAGGTATAGTGCAGTGGTAGGGCTCATGCTTAACATGCCAAAGTCCTGGGTTCAATCCCCCGCACCACCATTAAAAAAAAAAAAAAGACAATAAAATAATAATAATAAATAATTTTTTTAAAAAGAAAGAAAATATTGATAAATTTGTCAACTTTAAAATGAAAATACCTGTATAATAAGATATATATATATGCATTTATGGACAAATATGAAATAGGAAGAGAATATTGGCGTGAATGTTATACACAAATAACTTGGGATGTTTTTAGTAGAAAATGGGAAAAGGTTATGCATAGGCAATTCAAGAAGAGAAACTTCACAAGACAAAGAAACCTTTATCACTTTGCTCAATCTCACTAGAAGTCAGAGAAATACAAATGTAAATTAAAATAACAATGAGATAGGATTTTATACACATTAAGTTCACCAGATGCAGGATGCATAGAATACCAAACCATTTATCTAAATTTTAAGCATGACAAACAATACTCTTTTGTTTACAGATTATAGCTTGAAATGTATTAAAAACATGAAAAGGGAGTAAACACACCAATATGAGAACAGTGATTGCCTAGGAGGAGAAAGGGAAGTAAAGGAGATTGAAGAAGGTAAAAGAGGAATTTTAACTACTTCTGAAAAAATGACTTGAAGCAAATACAGCAAACTGCCAACATCTGTTACATCGGTGTGTTGGCTACATGCATGCTTGTTACATTATTTCCATACTTATCTGCAGTTTTAAATTTTTTTAATATTTTTTAAGTTCAGTGATAATTTTCCAAAACTACTGTATTTCCACAGTTTTTTCATGCATTCTGATTATTCCAACGAATGTACTTGCTACTTCAGTTCATAGAGTCCAGGGAACATAAAGAATGAAATTCAATCCCTTCCCTAAAGAGTTCATACTGTGGTTGGAGAGTCGTACATATAAAGAAAGGAAAGACAATGAGGCAGCAGGTAATAAAAACAAAAAAGAAATTAAATTCAGAATTAGCTTACTATATATTACCCCTATCTTTTCTCTACTTGTTTGTCTTTAAATTTCTTAAAGGAACCATATTTATCTGATCTCTCTCCCCTTGCCTTCACTCCATAATTTTAAATACTCTCTGCCCCTTTCTGCATCTGCAGCATAAACATTGACTCTTTTTCAAAGTCTAGTACCACGGGGCATGAAGGATGTCCACACTATTTTTTCTTCACTCCCATTTTTGTTTGACTAGGCCGAACCAGACCCACTAGGAGTAAGACAGATGATTTGCAAAATAGTGAGTCATTTCCATGTGTATGAGCAATAAGGGATTACTTTTTATAATCTAACAGTAGTCTCATTCTCCAGCTAGAATGATAAATGATAGCCACCCCACTTCAAAGCCCCACTGAAGTTATTCACTGATCATTTCCTTTTAGAATAAGTTCAATAAGGAGACAAATATTTTTAAAGACAACTTAATGTGCATTTGTAGGATACACAGAATTATAACTGGAGAAAGGTAGAAATAAAGTATTCGAAAAAATTTTGCAGAAATATTTGATTTTTCCAAGTGTGAGTTGGGGGTTGTAAGTATAAAGGATTCCAAAAAAAGTCCAGCAAAAAAGGAAGGAAGAAACTTACCAGAAAGAGAAAATTTATGATAGATAATCTAAGAATACGGAACAGGATTTTAGAAATAGATGTGGACACTTGTTATAAAAAACTGAGGTTTAACTAAATGCGTCTCTTGCATGGTGGCTCTTGAAAATGCTTCTCAGAGAAACTGAAAGTTATTTTTTGAAATCATGGAACTGGATACATAGTTTTTTTGTTGACGTACTTTAACCATGACATGCCTCGATATAAAGTAAATCTATTATTTTGAATTATAAGAGTTAGCCTCCATATCTATGAGTTCCCCTTCCACAGAGTCAACAGAGAATCAAAAAAATTTTTTTTTAATTTCAGAAAGTTCCAGAAAGCAAACCTTGAACTTGCTGCATGCCTGCAATTATTTACATAGCATTTACACTGTACTAGGTAGTTTAAGTAACCTAGAGATTAAGGTATAGAGGAGGATGTGCAGTAGGTTACATGCAAACACTACACCATTTTATATAAAAGACTTGAGCATCCAAGGATTTTGGTTTCTGTGGGGTTCCTGGAACCAGTTATCCAGCAGATACTAAGGAACAACTGTATGTTTATAACAGAGCTTGGTCTGCAGCAAAGTAATATTGATGTTTCTAGGGTGCAAAATAGATCTAGGAATTTAAAACTACTGTATACTGTAAAATACATAGTCTTCTAAACCATAGTTTTCACAACTTACTTTCTCAGAAAAAAATTCTGAGAAAGTTTTTAAATATGCTAACACTAGCATCGAATTTGTACCTGGCTGTTGGTAAGAAACTAAAATTTCTCTATATTTATGGAGGTATGAACAATATTCCAAAAACTAGGATAGAAAGGTATTTAAAAGATAAACTCATATGCTAATTCCTAACATTTCTACTTCACAAGTTAGAAGAAACCTTCAAATATTAAAAAGAAAAATACCTAATACATCAATATCCACAAAGAGGTGAGTATCGTTATGGCCTCTTCCTTCCCCTAACTTAGGTTGTTTTGTGTCAAAAACCAAAGAAAGGCTGGAGGGACAAAGACCATCGTGACAGGTTCTCTCTCCAGGGCTCTGGCACAGACTCGGGGTATGAAGAAGAAAGGAAGGGGCGACTAGGCCTGAGAATAAAATGAGTAAAACCCCTATGCTGGATTCAGCTCTATATTTTTTTTAATTGAAGTATAGTCAGTTACAGTGTGTCAATATCTGGGGTATAGATGCTATCCCAGTCATGCATATATATACATACATTTTGCAATCTCAACTAACCTCTAGCATTAGTTGAAGGTAATACTCCCTTCCCATGAGATGTTGTAATTCCCTTAGGAAAAAAGTCCCAGTGGGCTTGTCTGTCGGAAATTTACAGCCAACCCAAGCACAATCGAATTTAATGGAATCTTTGCTACCTATTTATAAAAGAAGAAAGACAGGGAAAAAAGATAAGCATAGAGTTCAATCCAGGGGAAGGGAAAGCACGTAAAACATCTCAACATACAATACTGAAATCGGTCAAGTTCCTAAAATAAACCAAATTGAGAAATTGCCTCAATTTTTATTTTCTTTCTGCCTAGTAAAACACATGATTTCTATGACTTTTCTATTGGCTTTTTTCCCCTAGGTCTCTGCTTTCAAACCTGAAAAGACGTTACTTGGCAAATGGTTAAAAAAAAAAATCTATATAATAAAATATATGCTCTTTAAATAAAATTCAGGAGAAAGGATAATATAATTTACATATGAAAAATGCCTAACATTTCACATTCTATGCAGAATTTAGTAAAATTTGGGACAAAAGGAAAATGATACCTATTTAGATTTCCCCAGCAAAGATGCCTTTTGAATTCTTGCTATTTAACTGTGTGGCCATGGAATTTGATGTAATGCAGGGTTTTTCAACTGGGGCACTATTGAAACTTCAGGCTGTGTAATTTTTTGTTATCTTAGGATCTACTCTTTTTTTGCCAAATGACCTAAAATCCTAGAAGGAAAAAAATAAGTGGAAAAGATAACATCTAGTAAGAGTATGTCAGGGAGGCCAGGGGGTCATCCTGCGCATGGATGTTTAATTGCATCCCTGGCCTCTTCCCCTCGATGCTCGAACCACCCACCCGCCCCTACTGCTACACACACACACACACACATACACACACCAGCCCCTGGTTGTAAGAAGAGAAAATGTCTCCAAACTCTTCAAACATTCCAAATTCCACTGAGGGGCAAAACCATTTCTGGTTGAGAACCACCGATGTAATATTTTATCAAGTGTAGAGAAGCCACAAATATTTATTGCATGCCTGTCATATACAAAGCTGTGAATAATCCACTATCAAACTTGTAAAACTACAGTGTTTGCTTTTAGAAAGTTACTATGTACTTGGAGTTACAAAATGTACTTGTGTGACTATCTAAAGAGTAGCAGATTATAAATACAAAGTCAAAACTACATATATAAGTATATCCTGTCACATATATACAGAGAGTTGTCCAACGGATTACTGAGGCAATCTCAATTCTGCAAGTCCAAAAGTGAGAGGGCCTATCATGGAAGAATCGAGAAAAGCTTTATGGATTAATGCAATTTTAGCTGCATCTTCAAGATTGGTTTTGAAGAGAAAACACTGGGTAAAAAACATTCTGCCCATCTCTGCAGAGGCACAGGTAATACAATTCTGGAAAGGAAGCTTGTAAAACAAAAATGAAGAAAAGATTCTTCTCTTTCCATTTTTAAAAAGAATTTATGCTTAATTACATTGAGAAACAAAAATATTTCTCTATAGTTACTGCCATTTCAAATTTTACTCATACAATTCGTAAAGGGTCTGAACAATATTTTGTAGTGTACAAATTTTAAGCTGTAGTTTGGGGCTTAGCAAAAAGCTAGCTCACAAATAAATATTTTGGATAGTCATCAGAAGAGAACACAGTGTAAATTCTCCGGTTGTTCGGTTTTTGTTTCACATAGGTAGAACTCATTACACATGCCAATTATTAATGTGTTTTGACGTTTCAAAATTTCTTTCACTTTCTGAATATTACTGTTCTTAACCTTACATTAAATACTGATTAAATGTTAATAATTAGCATCCCAAACAAAAGTGATTAGACTACAACAGAAAGTTTCTCCATCGTTCGGTCTTGCTAGCTACCATTTATTGAGCCCTGAAGGCTGGGCACTATACTAAGGACTTTACAATCATTTTTTCCATCCTCTGTTTTCAAAGATAACAAGTGTGAAAATGAAATTTTTAAATCAAGTGAACGTAACATGTGGACTTCTACATGAAGAGAATTTACTTTGGAAAAACAATGATGTGCTGGAATTTACTGATCTCTCTATGTGCTGGTAGATGAATTTAGAAACAAGCATCTAATTAAAAACAGAAAGTTGAGGGAAGTATTATCTAGTAAATTTTGTCCAGTTTTAATCAATTTTGATAGATTCACACCTTCTATTTTGTCTCTATCCTTTATTGCATTTTCATTGAACCTCAAAACATGCTACAAAGAAATGTTTAATGTTGAGATATACTAATGTTGAGATATACTGTTTTATCTGAAAGATTAAGTAAGTAAAAAATGCAATTTTTAAAAAAAAAAATGAAAAAAGACAGACCTGAGACTCTAATCATTTAAAATCCTTATCTGTTTTAAAGAACCAATATGAAAAAACCTAAACACTAGCATCTTTGAGTTTAACTTTTCCATAGTTGGATTAACATAAATCAAATGATGCATTGTAGATTATAAATATTGTCAACATTCTTATTATTTGCTCAGTCTCTCAGTTTTAATATGGACAAAACTATTGCAAAAAGAGGGCAAATTATGTCTGTCCTTGCTAACTGCAAAAAAAAAAATCTACTAAAAAGAGTTGGCAGTAAGCAATCATTTTGATCAATTTGCATGATAAATTCAGGGGGAGGTTGGAACTTACTGACAACCATTATACCAATCTTATAAAATTGGATTTATGGTTATATGTGTATTTTGTATTCGAGAATATTCCTCCTCAGAAACACAGGGATAGTAAAATTTCCTCAGACAGTCCAGTTCATCTGTAACTTCAAATACTACTGACATGGAAATCTTGATAAGAAATTTATTCAGAGAGAAGACTAACATTTTATAATATGCTGTACAGTGAAGAAGTGAAAAATATACATCACTATACATTGTTTAATTAGTAAAGAATTTACCATTATTTCATTATTACTAATTATCAATATTTCATTATTGCCAATGAAATTTTTAACCTCTAGGTTGAAATTATATAACTATCAAGTGCTAATTATTTATTAAGAAAATGGAAAAGTCATTTTGCTGTCGTCTAGTTTGTTTTTAATGAACAAAACAAACATCACTCCAAGGTTAAGAAGTTTGGGGTATTGGATACTAAACTCACTGATCCTCAATTATTATTTCCCAGTTATAAGTAGAAAGTACCAATGATTGTGCTAGACATGTATAAAATGTTTCATGCAAAATGCTGTCTTGCTGTTGGCATCTTTATTCAACATCAACTTCCAGATGGGAACTATTTTTCATGGTTCATAAAGCCAAATCCAGCTGCTACATTTGGACCTACATAAGGAATCCACATTTTATTGCCTTCTCAGTGCTTATAAAACAATTGCTGTGGCTTCTTTAGCCGCGGTGCAACTCACTCTTCTCAGTGCAAATGAGATATCCAAAAAGAACTTGTAATGTCTTTATAGTTGATTACTTAGCGGTGCTATGCGTAATAGGATCCTGGTTTTACAACATTTTCTAGATATCTAAGCTAGCTTAAACAAAAACAATCTTCAACGGTATCCATAGATTGAGCAAATTACCAAAAGTGTTCATACAGTTTCCTATGAAAACCCACAATGGTTATTAAATACTTCTGTAATCTTAGCTTTATTAAGAGACAGGAAATGCACAGCTTCCTTTCCCTCCTCGCTCAGCTAATCTGGCTCTTTGATGGTCATGCGTTTGGAATAACCATGGGGTTTCCACCACAGCATCGTCTTCCCACAGCTAAATGGAATTAACCCTGTCAAGCCTCAAAAAAAAAAAAAAAAAAAAGGAGAGAGAGAGAGTGAAAAGAAAAGGGGAAAAAAAAAAAGAACACATCTCATTGTTGGAATAGAAATACATTCAGAATTTTATTTGAGTGAGTAGCAGTTATGTTAAAATACTGGCCATTTGTGCTTGAGACATTTCTGGTAGGGCCACCCATAGAAAAGAAACATCAATTTCAGAAAAATGGGAATTACTCAGCTTGCAAAATGACCCACGGTTATGCTTTATTACTATCTATAGATGCCAAACATTTGGTATCTTCTCAAACATGTTTATTAAATTCTTTTTTTTTTTTTTTTTTTTTTTTTTTTGGATTCTGAATTAACATCTGCTACTGTTTTTAGGCAAAAGACCCAAAAATCCCAGAAGGAAAAAAAAAATAGATGGAAAAGTCAGTCCCTAGTGAGTTAACGTAAGAGTGTGACAGGGAAGCAAGTTTTCTGTGAATCGGGAAGCACGGACTAGAGTAAACCGCTGGCTAATCCCTGTCCCGCTGAGCGGCTGCCCCAGAGGTCTGATACCGCGCCAAAGCCTCTTACGCATACTGAGACAAAGCTTATTTCAAGCCGAATTCAGTTCCTAAAGCCGCCACACTGCTCCCTAACAACGTCCAGTTGCACTGCCGCTGTATTTGTGTTTCCCGCTGTTTGTATTTACTTGTTCCCAAAGCCACAATAGCTACAAAAACAAATACTTGTTATGCAGCGCTTTGTACTGATGCAGGTAGAGTGCTCTGCAACCTTTTTTACTTGCCCATAGCTTGTGCAAATCGGTTTTTAATATATGCTGAGATTAATTTGGTAATTATAAACTAGTTTAGCAACAAGTCATTGAACAACAGGTCATATAGTCACCATTTCTATTCTAGAAATAATTCTGTTTTGACCCTTGAGCAAAGATGAGCAAAGGTGTGCTCGAAAATAAATTTATTTGAGTCGTCCACTTCCTTTGCCTTGTCAGGTCCCAATTGATATTCTGTTTGGATTTTTACTGCAATCTTTTTGACCTTTGGCAAGGGATTTGCTGACTTGTCTGATTTAAATGTTTGCAACATGTTTGCAAGTTTTTTTTTAATTGGGCTAAATAGAATATAGGTGATTTCAGGAAGGTGTTTTTATTTTTAAGTCAATTCTATTCATTCTTCATAAAAATAGGATTATGCCCATTGTGGCTGCATAAATACACAGCCTGCAGAAGTGTTTGTAGTCTCTCTAGTACAAGAATGTCACTGAAATCCTCTAATGTAATCTGACAGTGGTAACCGAGTACCTTTTCATAAAAGGAAAACAAATAAAGAAGATTAACTTAAGTATAATCATATGTAAAATTCAAAAATAAAAAATAGGCTTTAAGCTTTTTATTATTTAAGGCTAATATAAGCACAAAAAATAACTGGGTGGGGAATGTATTTCATATCATTTTAAAAACTCTGTACTCAAAGAAAAACTTTGGAAAGCAAAAAGAAAATAATATTCCTACTATTGAGATACAGATTTCTTTAAAAGGAAGCCCTCCTACATTGTTGGTGGGAATGTAATTTGGTGCAGCCATTATGGAAAACAGTATAGAGATTCCGCAAAAAACTAAAAATAGACTTACCATATGATCCAGCAACCCCACTCCTGGGCATATATTTAGAGGGAACTCTACTTCAAAAAGATACATGCACCCCAGTGTTCATAGTAGCACTATTTACAATAGTCAAGACATAGAAGCAATCTAAACATCCATCAACAGATGACTGGATAAAGAAGTTGTGGTATATTTATACAGTGGAATATTACTTGGCCATAAAAAAATAAAATAATGCCATTTGCAGCAACATGGATGGAGATGGAGTTTGTCATTCTAAGTGAAGTAAGCCAGAAAGAGGATATCACTTATATGGGGAATCTAAAAAATGATACAAATGAACTTATTTATAAAACAGAAATAGACTCACAGATATAGAAAGCAAACTTATGGTTCCAAAGGTAGGGAGGGATAGATTGAGAGTTTGGGGTTAGCAGATATAATTTACTATATATAAAATAGATAAACAACAAGGTCCTGCTGTATAGCACAGGGAACAATATTCAGTATTTTATAATAAACTATAATGAAAAAGAATATATATGTATAACTGAATCACTATGCTGTAAGCCAGAAATGAACACAACATTGTATATCAACTATACTTCAATAAAAATTTTAAATTTTAATTTAAAAAGATATTTATTTTTCTAGAGCTCATCTTTCTACCTATATCATAATTAGATTATTTAAAACTGGAAAATATATAATTGAATATTAACTAAACAGAAGATATTATGTCAAAATGTTAAGTTATCCCATGAGTACATCACAGATACAAGCTTTGAGAATCTGTCTAGTTATGATGACATACAGCCTTCTTTTTCTTTTTAGTTATTCTTTTTTTTTTTTTCATTTAGGGAGTTACTCAAATTCAGTGTAAGTTAATTAAATTTAAAATTCATCATGTTTCTTTTCAGAAGTGAATTTTCAATCCTAGACGCTCAAGACAAAAATAAACATAAATAAGAATTAAAATAATAATCTTGTAATTCACATTGTTAGTCTTGATTGTGCTAGAAAACCACAATCTTATTTTCAGACACTCTCTTTTCTAACCTATCACGGACCACTTCATTTCTATAAAAGAGTCCCAAACACCAATATGAAAGGTGGAAACTATTGAGAGATAGAAAAATAGGTGTGAATTTAAAGCCCAAAAGAATGTTAAAATATAAATAGGCAAGGCATTGCATACCATCCCATTTCATTAGGTTTATAGATTTAACCAACATATTTGTCAACTACTTATTTACTTCAATAACTGCGTTTGTTAATTCCAGAAAGATTATCTAGGAGATAGGTTAAGTCACAGTTTTAATAATTTTCATGTTAAATGCTTTAAGAGTGAACTTTTCGCCAATATTCTTTCAAGTGGAAATGGCAATCAGTCAGTGTAGAAGAATGAAAAATAAGTCAGTTAATAGGAGATTAGAAAGTCATCTCATACTTCCAGACTGAGACTTAGAAAAATGACAAAATCTGTTACAGAATTGTAAATCCTCTTGAATGTATTTGTAGTTTTGTTGTATTATTCACACAAACATGTATACGGTATAAGTCCCTTCAATTTTCTACATCCATCTTTTAGTACCAGAGGGAAACGAGTAGTTCAGTGGTTGTCAACTGGCAGCGACTTTGCCCCCAGGAGACATTCAGCAATGTCTGGAGATACTTTTGATTATCAAAGGAAGGGAATGAGGTGCTGCTGGCATCTGGTGGGTAGAGGCCAGGGATGTTGTTAAACATCCTGCAGTGCACAGGACAGCCCCCCACACCAAAGAGTTATCTAGCCCAAAATGCCAGTGGTGTCAAGGCTGGAGGACTAAAACCAAATAAACAAAAACAACAAAACACAGTAAAAGGATTCTCACTTGAGGTTTTCTTTTTTCTGTTGTTTTCCCTCCTTCCTGGGGAAAGATAGCCAAAAACCCATGATGAAACTTGTCATCATGATCACCTTTGTGATTAATCGATGCATCTGATTTTCTAATTTAAAATAATAGTTTAAAGTTCCACGGCTGTTCTTGAATATCAACTTTTGTTTGGAGTCTAGACTCTTTCTCCTGATACTTTAAATCACAGAAGCTACTTTTTTTCTCTCCATCCTCAGGATCAGACACTCTTATAAGCAAAATCAGCATTTTTCTGGACCTAGCCTATGAGATAATTTGCACTTTTCTGAAACAGAAAAAGGAAGAAAGAAGCCAGAAGCTACAGACTCTTATCCTAGGAACTGCGTGATAGGCTAGCTTTATGAGGATATCTCCAATGGAAATGACCAAACAAGGTGGGAATGCAGTGGGAAGTTATAAACTCATATGCCATCCTGGGGTTTGGATAAACTTTGTTTCCCCTCATTTAAAAATGAAGACAAGAAACACAATAATCTTCTAACCCAGCACTTCCCAAAAATATATCCTCATAATAGCCCCTCAAGAAAAGAATTCAGTAGTCAAATAATATTAGAAAGCACAGCAAACAACTACAGCCAAGCTTGGAGATTTTCAACACACATTATATAGTAAAGATTCTGAGAAATGCTATAATAAAAGCTTTACTTTAGAGTTTTAACTAGCCTAGTGTTTCTCAAACTTGACCAGGGAAATATTTTATTTATTGTGGTTGATTGTGTTGTCCTCTTTGCTCCTGTTAACACTTAAGAAGTACCAGCTCAGTTTTTTTAATACATAATCAAATCATGTACTTTCATCTCATCTTAAAGAGGATATAAGCTTGTATATTGTAGATGAATCATGAAACACAATGTTTTTAAGATAAAAAATATCTCTGGATGTTCAAAATCCACCTAGCTAATGTTGTGTGCATTAATTACTAAAGATGTTCGAGAACTCCACCAGGTGCCAAACATTCTCCGATTAAAAACATTATTTCCAGCCAAAGCCAGAAAGACTTTCTAAAGCCATCTCATTTCACGCTCACATGAGCCTGTCCAAGGAGTAGACAAATGTGAACGATCAAAATTACTTCTTTCAGTTGGTATTTCTGTAATTGGAACAATTTTATCACTGTCTAACCTGTAGAACTTCAATATTGCATATTCATAAACAATATGTGGTGATTCTCCTTTTCAAGTTCGTTTTTAAAAACTATTTCATTTCCCTATCATTTTTACAATCTATATTAAGTATGTGGACTAATGACAACAAAAAGCATTAAAATGTGCCAAGAACTGCCCCATCTGTTTTACATGTAGTAGCTCCTGCTCAACAACCCTGAACAGTAAGGCAATTATTATTCCCATCTGAAAGCCAAGATGCATGGCACACCTTGAACTACTGGATAGATTTAACTGGAGCATTCAGCAAATATTTTACAAACACTATTTCCTTTGTTTCTCATTTAAAACAAACTGTAAAGTGGGTATTCATCCTCTTGTTTTGCATGTGAAGACATGAAGGGAAAGAAGTGGGTCTCCCAAGATCACGAAGCCAGAAGATGAATCCAAAACGAACATTTTCCAAGGCTGTTTCTGCTCAAAGATGCTGCTGCGTGCTTTCAGGCCTTCTGGGAAACTCTTCAGGCTCGCTCCCAGCTCCTCTGTGGGGCAGCTGAGAAATACTCGCTAATCTCTGAGCTGTCTGTCCTTTGTGGCTTAGCTTGGCTAAGACACGAGAAGAGACAGTTGAGAATAACAATTATTTGGATGCCTGGAAATACCCAGCAGGTAAAAATGACCTGTGCTAATAATGTATTTATTAAGTAGAAAAAGGTCTTCCCGCATTTCTAGCTGGAGTTTCCTTGCATAAATTAACTTTGTTTAACCTTCCTCCAGTGTTCACTGGTATTTAGTAATGTGTCATTTCTGGACAGCTATAATAATAAAAGCAGTAAAAATAATAATGAGAAATGAAGGAAGATAAAGAAACAGATACTATAAAAATAATGTTAAATATTTTCCATCGATTTTATATTAAAACATTTAAATAATATATAAATAATTATATATTTAAAACATAATATAAAAAACTTTACATTTTAATACTTGCCTATTTATTTGCTGGAAGATGCATTTTTAATAATTAGCTCCCCAGACCTGCCTGGTACAGAATTTACTAAAGTATGTGTGGTACAAAAAGAAAGAAACAGGACTTTTTCTGGTTTTAATACTTAGTATAAGAAGCATTACAAAATGCTGAAAGAATTCTAACAGGAGATTTTATTTTTCTTACTTTAATCTAATTTCTTACAGAAATGTTATACTAGAAAAATACAACATTTATTGGTTTACTTATTAAGCTGCTTCTTCCTGTAAGTAATCAAATTAATTCTACCTTAAATATTGTTATCTAATTAGAAAACCAAGAAAACAAGATGTTTGTGTGTAAAACTGAACAAAGTAAACTGACTCAAAACACAAAATTTCCCTTCCTCTGTATACACTGGTTCTAATAGTTTAAATTCCAGTACCCACTTGCATTTTTGAACTCTGCTTATCAATGTACTTAGCTCTCTACATATATATATTTCATCAAAACTGTTGTATAAATTATTCTCATAATTGATAGAAGGAGAAAATTCCCAGCCGTCTCTCAACTGGGGCCAGATTACTCTCTGAGGCTTAGGATGACAGTAGTAGTGACTACAGACTCACAGACACAGAGGAGAAACTTACAGTTACCAGGGGGTAAAGGGGGAGGGAAGGGATAAATTGGGAATTCGAAATGTGCACCTCTTGGGGAACGATGGAAATGTTAGCTATCTTGATTGCGGTGGTGGTTTCATGGGCGTAAACACCTATCAAAATTTATCAAATTGTATCTGAAATATGTGTAGTTTACTGTACAGGAGCCATACCACAACAAAAGATGTTAAAAAAAATAATAGCAATTACAACAATACTAACAGATAACATTTAGCTAGTGTTCACTTTGTGCTAGGCACTGTGTTAACTTAGTCTAACCCTCACAGCAATTCCATTAGAAAAGTACTGTTATTACTGTGAAACAATAATACACGTGATTATCATTAATGAGGACCCTGAGCCTCTGGTCCTGCGGCCAGCAGGGATGGCCAGGCATCTCAGCCTCAGAGCCAGAGCTTTTAAGCCCTCTGCTGTATTAGTCCAGGAAGCACCAGGGAAGACCTTGACCTTGGCACTTTTCTTGTTTACATTTCCCTGCTTGTGCTGTCAGACTGTGTGAGCAGACCGGGTTGCCAGGGAAGGTTTGGACCTCATCAGACTTTCTGAAAGAACTTGCGACTAAGGACCTTGAGACCATGCCATCTCAAGCCTATCTCCAGAGAGTCACTCCAGTTTTAAGTCACATCCCAGAGCTTGCCAGGAGCTGTCTCACGGGGGAAGGAAACCATCAGTCAGTCACCTGAACATCTGTATCAGCGAACAGCTCTTACAAGAGCCAGAGCTTTGCCCAGTGCGTTTCAGGCCTTCTCTTGGGAACAGAAGGTTACCCCGCTGGTTTATAAAGTTGAAAACAAGCTCTTAGTCAAGTGATGGATGTGGCATCATTGCACAAGATGTTTCCTGAATAATGTCATCCTGTTCTTGGATAGCTCAAAAGGAAACTAAAAGAAAAGAAACACATTCTGGGACTCAAGTTAGTATGTTGACTAGATTCATGCTGAACAGCGAAAGTTTAAGGTGAATTGAAACTATCCTAAAGCCCTAAGCTGGAAACTTCCTGCAATGACCAGATTCTTTTCAGTGAGCATAGGGGAAAAGGAAGGCTAAAGAAGAATGGGGAGTGGGAAGGAAGGAGGAAAGGGGGGACAGGAGAGATAGGGAGGGGGAAAACGAAGGAGGAAAGAAATAGTAAATTAAAAAAAATAAAATTCAAGTCCCATAATCCCACTAGAGAGTCAACTTGTATTTTTGCTGTTTCTCATGTGAGCTGAAAATTTTGTCTAGTCCTGACATATTCCTGGGGTGCAGAATATGTAAATGTAAACCATGTGATGAGGTGCAGGATCAGATAATGGATGTGACTTGTTTTTTAAAGATGACATTTTAGTGATTTATGTGAATCTGTTTTAATGCATTTATAGAAGTTCTGTAAATCTAATTTAGATATGTGAACTGAATTTTTACTTCCATATAATCCCACTATTAGAAAAGCACATTTTTTCTTAGAACTGAGGAAAACGTGTGTGCGGGTGTAGACGTGTGTCTTCTACACATAGTTTCTATCTCTTTATGTATTATCCCCTCTGTGTGTTTGTGTGTGGGCCCACATCAGACATACATGAAGGTGTCTGTCTGAAATAGTTCTAATTAAATGTTTGTATATTAAATTTATATTTGTCCATAAAAAGGAGACGTTACTATTTAATGACATTTAATTTTCACATTTTTATAAAATCAAAAATGGCCCCTTGAGGGTCCTGTTAAACAATAGTATAAAAATCATTTGTTTAATTAGTTAATTAATTAATATTACATAAATTCATCTTTGCTTACATTATGTTTAACTGACAGAAAGTACCTGGCCACTGACTGAGTTGAAGATGATCTCAGGCAGTTAAAATCACTGCCTCTTCTCTTCCCTTTCTATGAACTAAGAGAGAACTAGGCTTCCCGTGATGATAAGGACAGAGTTTTTGTAGACGAGGCTTGTCATTTTTATGAGAAAATGTAGGTATACCACAAAAGAATTATTAATACATAATTTTATACTTTAAATCCTCATTAATAAAAATTAAATGGTATTTTTAAAGGCAAATGATTTGTTTGTAAATGTCAACATCAAATCAAATGTCTAAGAAAACACCCTAAATTGTCAAGAACCACATGAGGTACAAAGAGAAATGAGGTGAAGGGCAGGCAGGGGCAAGTTCACAAAGGGCCTCACAGGCCTGAGTCAGGGTGTGGATTTTTATTCTATATAATATGTTTTATTACATTTATATGTGTGCTCATTATATATATATCCTGTATATAATATATATAAAACCATCACATATATAAATGTAATAATGTCAAACGGTTTGATGATTATAGACAAAGGTGTAAAGTTGTGTAACCACCACCATCAAGAAATAGATCATCACCCCGAACAGCTCCCTTGTGTCTTCCACCCTCCAGCCACTGCTGCTTTGATTTTTATTCCTATGTCATAAATGTCATATAAATGGAATCCTGTAGCCTTTTTTGTCCTGCTTCTTTCACTTAGCATAACACCTTTCAGATGCTTCCATCTGTTGCATGTATCAGTTGTTCATTTCTGCCAAAAGAATTCAATTCCATTGGATGAATGCACTATTTGTTTATCCATTCACAGGTTGATGATAAACACGTGGGTTGTTTCTAGTTGGGGCCATTATGATTTAAGCTCTGGAGGCTTTTAGAGAAGGAGTGACATGATCTGACTTATGCTTAGAAGCAGACTTTCTGGCTCCTGGATGGAGAGTGAATTCAGTGTGTAGAGTGGGAAGCCACAGGCGGGGAAGGAAGCCCAAGAGCCCAGGTGACAGAAGATGGTGCTGGTGCAAGTGGAGATGTAGAGAAGTGAACAGAATCACAATACTTACTTTCAAAGCAGAGGGTCGATCATTTGCAGTCATGAACAAGTGGGAAAAATCAAAGCTGCCTATGTTTTTGCCTGGAGCAACTAGATTATTGTGCACCTCTTCATTTCCAATTACCTAGCTCCGTATCACTTCAGCATAACCACTCTGTGGGTATCATTTAGCAAAATTAAATTTGGGACATCAAAAATTTGAAAATATAGAATTTTCTATGAAACTAACAATCGATCATGCAGTCCCGTAAAAACGAACCTTTGGTGACAGGCAGGTAACATCTTGTAATAAGCCTCTACCACACTCTCTTTCAACACAACACAATTTAATTTGTCTTCATAGTTATAC